>NW_015176492.1:87165-89158 GCF_001447785.1 Gekko japonicus | reverse complement strand
TTTCCCTTGGGTTCCTCCCCAAAAATAGCCCTGCACATAGCTACCCAGAAGTGTGTGTCCCCCGCCATCCAGTACGCATGCCCCCCATTTTCATTACCCAGATGTAGAACTCGGCACCTATCCGTGTTAAAACTGCATCTCGTTCACGTCTGCCCACTTTTCCAATGTGCTCGGATCTCGTTGTTCGCTGCTCCCTCCAATTTGGTGTCAACTACCAATTTAATGAGTAGCCCCTCCGCACCCTTGTCCAGATCAATGATAACAAGTATTGAAAAGTAAAGGTAAAGGTTCCCTTGCTCAAAAGCCAGTCGAATCCGACTCTGGGGTTGCGGTGCTCATCTCCGTTTCAAAGCCAAAGAGCCAGTGCTGTCCAAAGACGTTTCTGTGGTCATGTGGCCGGCATGACTAAACACCAAGGCGCACGGAACGCTGTTACCTTCCCACCGAAGTGGTACCTATTTATCTACTTGCAATTTCTTGCTTTCGAACTGCTAGGTTGGCAGGAGCTGGAACTAGAGACGGGAGCTCACCCTGTCTTGTGGGACACTCGGATCTCGAACTAGAGACGGGAGCTCACTCCGTCATGCGGCACACTCGGGTCTCGAACTGCTGAACTACCGACCTTCCACAGCCTGCAGTTCAGCGTCTTAACCACTTGAGCCACCGCAGCTCCTATATTTATTGTAAAGGTAAAGGTTCCCTTGCTCGAAAGCCAGTCGAATCTGACTCTAGGGTTGCGGTGCTCATCTCCGTTTCAAAGCCGAAGAGCCAGTGCAGTCCGAAGATGTTTCCGTGGTCATGTGGCCGGCATGACTAAACACCAAGGCGCACGGAACGCTGTTACCTTCCCACCGAAGCGGTGCAATTTCTTGCTTTCGAACTGCTAGGTTGGCAGGAGCTGGAACTGGAGACGGGAGCTCACTCCGTCATGCGGCACACTCGGGTCTCGAACTGCTGAACGACCGACCTTCCAGAGCCAGCAGTTCAGCGTCTTAACCACTTGAGCCATATTGTACTGCGTGGCTCGGCTCGACAGAAAGGGGTAAGTTACAGGTCATCCGATGGAATTGGAGGTGACGCAAGGATACCGCAATTTCAGCAGCGTGCTTGCGCTACATTGTACCACGTGGCTCCAAAGACGCCGGGCCACGTGCTGGTTTCTAAGAAGGGGAGGCAGTCGCCCAATGGGTAATGCCAGGCCCGCTCTCTTCCTGGCAGCCTGCCACGATTAGATATTTGGGAAACACTGGTTCCTGGACACGTCGGCTCATCCAAGCATAGCCGCCTTTTCCTGTATTTTCACCCTTGATTAGGCCCAGCGGCACCTCGGGAGGCCCGGCGAAGCAAGACGGGCGCTTCGGGGAAGGGGAAGCAGTGGTCCGGAAAAGGCCTAGCGGGTGACAGCCAGGCCAAGGGAAACGGCAACCGCTCCTGAGCTGGAAAACGGGGAGGGGGACAGACAGGGAGGGCGTTTTTATAAAGAGAATGGCAGTGGAAGAGTGCCGTCAGGTCGCCGCCAACACGGCCAGAGACTTCTCAGAGGTGGTTCGCCATTGCCGGCCTCTGCGTGGTGACCCTGGACTTCCTCAGCGGTCTCCCATCCAAATACTAACCAGGGCCGACCCTGCTTAGCTTCCGAGAGCCAACAAGATCGGGCTCGCCCGGGCCGTGCAGGTCAGGGTGTAAAGAGAAGGGGGACCTGAAGATGGCTTCCTTCGCTGTATTATTGTCTCGTTTTCACTGCACGCCCTTCTGGTCTGCACATCCCAGTTCGTTTACCATTTGCTTGGGGTAGTCCTCCTATTTCTTATTGCATTGTTTTCTAATTTTGCGGCCTGCTTGGCATCTTAACGAAATAGGAGGAGGAGGAGATGAGATTGGATTTATACCCCCGCCCTTCAGTACCCGAAGGCGTCTCAGAGCGGCTTACAATCTCCTTTCCCCTCCCCACAATAGACACCCTGTGAGGTAGGTGGGGCTGAGAGAGCTCTCT
>NW_015176492.1:82640-87069 GCF_001447785.1 Gekko japonicus | reverse complement strand
GCGAAGTTGTGCTCTGTCTCCGTGGTGCTTGGGGGGGGGGGTCAACAGTGGGAGGGCTTCTAGTGTCCTGGCCCCACTGGTGGCCTCCTGATGGCCCCTGGTATTTCTGGCCACTGTGTGACACAGTGTGTTGGGCTGGATGGGCCTTTGGCCTGATCCAACATTGGCGTCTCTTATGTTCTTATGTGGAGTGGGGAATCAAACCCGGCTCTCCCAGATTAGAGTCCATGCCCCTAACCCCTACACCAAACTGGACTATAACTAGAGGAAGGAGAAGCTGATAAAAGATATGACAGAGAGCAGGGTTGCCAGCCTCCAGGTGGGGCCTGGAGATCTCCCAGAATTACAATTGATCTCCGGACTAAAGAGATCAGTTCCCCCTGGAGAAAATGGCTGCTTTGGAGGATGGACTCTAGATGGCATTGCACACTGTTGAGGTCTCTCCCCTCCCCAGGCTCAGTTCCCCCAAATCTCCAGGAATTTCCCTAGTAAAGCCAGTTTGGTGTAGTGGGTAGGAGCGCAGACTCTAATCTGGGAGAACCGGGTTTGATTCCCCACTCCTCCACATGCAGCTGCTGGCGTGACCTTGGGTCAGTCACAAGTTCTCTCAGAGCTGTCCTCTCAGGAGCAGTCCTCGAGAGAGCTCTCTCAGCCCCACCTACCTCACCAGGTGTCTGTTGTGGGGAAGGGAAGGGAAAGGAGATTGTCAGCCGCTCTGAGACTCCGAGTGAAGGGCGGGGTACAAATCCAATCGCTGCTGCTTCTTCTCTTCTAGAGAGAGGACATTTCTTTGCCTCCCTCGTACAGTACCCGAGTTCAGGATCACCTGGTGAAACAGACTGGGAGCAGACACAGCAAGGAGAAAAGCTTGCGAGGAATTTACAACTCCGGGAATTGCATTCCACACCGTGATTCCCCCGTCTGCAATCAGACAAGGCGGAACAGACGGCGCAGCAGGTAAGCCGGGAAACGACCGGAGGTCACAGTCCGGCAGTGGGGCAAAGCTTCAAACCGTCCCCCCCCCCAATCCTCCCACGTGCAGGTGGGTTTAATCCTTCCTTTTCGGCTGAGGCTTCTGGAGGTGCTCCGCGGCCAGGTATCCAGCAGAGGCCCGGAACAGAGGCTGGAGGGGAAACAACGTCCCGTTTCACAGCAGGTGGGCATTTTTACACGAAGCCCGCCGCCCCCGCCGCCCCTCCCTTGAGTTCCGCAACAATTTCTAGCCCACAGAACTTGGCTACAAGCCTGCCTGCCTGATTTAACTCCTTTGTTATACCCCTAGCTTTTTCTAAAGCTTCTCTGCCTAGTCGCCAGACGGCAATCCTCACTCGCCGCTGCCGACCACGGCGGTTGGGCTGGATTAATCCAACGGCCTACAGCTGCTTTCTGGGCCTAATCAGAGGTGCGTACAAAAAAAAGTTTCAGTATTTTTCGGGTTCGGGTAAACCAAGCCCGAAAAATAGCGATATATACCGATATCCCCGAATCCCAATATCAGTAAGATAATGGTGCTCGGGAAACTTTGGTAATGCTGAATATATTCGGCCATTATAAAGGGCACTGGAGTCTTTCCTTCCCCAGCGCATCACCTCTAGTCAGTTTCACTCCCCCCGATCAGCAGGGGAGTGGAATTGAACAGCGGGGTGACAGCGGAAGCTAAGACTCATGAAGGAGGCATGCTTAAATGCGCCACTCCCTTCCCCAGCCTGCCTTTTCTCCCAGGATCGGGTTCCCCAGGCTCCCTGCAGCTGCAGGGCACCTGGAGAATCCGAGGGGGGGAGGCAGTTTAAACTGCCTTCCCTCCCAGGATCGGCTGCAGGGCCCAGGAATGGCAAGGCAGAACTGGTCAATTTCAGTGATATGAAACTGACCATTGCATTTCATCCCCGATTAGGGGCTCCGAATAAAAGCCAAATCAGATCGGCTTTTATTCGGGAGCACCTTATCGGCAGCCAAATCAGATTAGAGAATCTGATTCGGTTTAACTAATACCTGAAAAATAATGTTACGGTATTTTTTTTCAATTCGGCAAAGCCGAATGCACACCCCTAGGCCTAATACAGAGAGCTTTTGGGAGTTGGGTAGGCCCAACCAGGACTCCCTCTCCTCCACAAGCACCGCACAGAAACCCTTGGGGAGAAAAATTCACATTTAATGTGCATACAGAAAAGTGATTATTTAGGGGCAACTCTGCAGCGCACAGGACAGGAACGACAAAGGGCGGTGAAAAGACCACAAAGTTGCTTTCTGCTTCTTGGAGGGGAATGTCCAGCCAAACTGTGTTCTGTGAAACCGTAATCCCACCAGGAATGAATTCTTTTAGGCCCCCCCAAAGGCACACGAGGACACCTGCGGATGCAACATTCGTGGCTTGTGCCGCTGAGAAGATAACCCAGGAATCCTGGGTGTCCCTGACAAAGAGCCACACGTTAGAACCTCCCCCACACCCCCACACACACTCTCTGCCTCAGAGTCAGGGGCAGAATTTCTGCCTCTCAACAGGCGACAGAAGGAAGATGCCACGTCCTGGAGCGGGGCGGGAGCAAGTGAGGCCCCATTGGCCCGTACACCAGCCAATCAATCCATCTGGGAACAGGTGCCCTGACAGCAGAAGTCTTTCTTCCCCCCAAATGGCGATAAAGGAGCGTTGAGAGCCTTTGGGCAAAAGAGAGGAGCCCGGGTTCCACTCGGACAAGGCACGGCACGACGGGGGCTCAGGCCTCGACGCCATAGCGGTCAAAGTTCCGGAGGAGAACGGCCAGCTGAAGGTGGACAGTGCCCATCGCACAGGTCTGCAGGCGGTAGCGGTCGGCCCCCATGTAGATCAGGTCGCTGTTGAGCAACTGGGGGCCGCCCCCCACGAAGCGCTGGGAGAGCTGCTCCTGCCAGGAGCCCAGGGGGCGCCAGGTCACGCAGTCCAGGCGGTGGAAGCCCGGGCTGGAGGGCACGTGGCAGAAGCCATAGCCGTAGAGCTCGCAGCGCCCGAAGGAATCTTGGTGCCACACCTGGAGGTGGAGTTTGGGCCAGCCTGCCACGGGAGAAAACGAGAGAACGGCACAGAGTGATAGGCGAGCCTTCCGGAGCACTCGGCGAGCTTTTTGTCCGACAAGAGCCGTGCGAGGCAGGCCGCTATGATGGCGGCCGGAGAAGTCTCATGAGAACATAAGAGACGCCAATGTTGGATCAGGCCAAAGGCCCATCCAGTCCAACACTCTGTGTCACACAGTGGCCAAAACTACCAAGTGCCATCAGAAGGTCCATCAGTGGGGTCAGGACATTAGAAGCCCTCCCACTGTTGGGCCCCCCCCCCAGCACCAAGATGACAGAGCATCACCTGCCCCAGAGTCCCTATCTATACCTTGTGGCTAATAGCCACTGATGGACCTCTGCTCCAGATGCTTATCTAATTCCCTATCTAATTCCCTAAGTCTCAGGTTCCGCCATGCCTGGCCTTGGTGATGTGAAGGATGACCGCCATGGCCTACCTTGCAGGGCCTTAACCCTAACAATCCTAACCATAAGACCCCTACCCCAACCCTAACAACCCTACCCCTACCCCTAATAACCCTGACACTGATGACCCAAACCCTAATCAATGCTCCCTCTAAGCGGTGGAGTCTTGGGAGCAAAAATTCCCCTTTCTGAGCTACTGGCATTAAAGTTGTGAGCGAGCGGTTTGGCTGCAGCTGCATCAATTGCTCTGGAGCCATCCTTCCTGAACCGAGACAAAAATCCGTGAGCCGGAGGCTAAAAAGCAGTGAGCTAGCTCACAGTGATTCATCGTAGAGGGAACGCTGCTGGTCAGCACTAACGAAACAAGAAGACACGCGCAGTGCCTGACGTACTCAAAACGCACTGCACAAGTATCGGCGCTCGGCCCCAATCCTGCTCCCCCAAACCCTTTCCCCTCCTCCTCCGGCGTTTTACCCTCCGGGCCGAAGCCTGCCCCTGCCGCCCTCCCCCTCTCCCATTCGGCAGCCGCTTTTTCATCATTAGCAAAGGTGAAGGGGGTCCTTGCTTCCCCTCTCTCCCTTGAACGCTCTCTAGCTTCCATTCCGGCCACAGAAACGACCAGGGAAGGCGGGATTTATTAATCATGTCGAGCCTCCTCAGCCGGGAAGGAAGAGAGAGAGAGAGAGAGAGAGAGAGAGGCAAACAAAAAAGAGACTTTCAGCGGATCTTTCCCCCGTTGCCGGCCAGCCCCCTCCTCCCTCGCCCCTCCGGCTGAGCTGCGGCTCGGCTTAGCTGAAGCGGCGCTTGAAAAGGAGCCGGCGCTTAGCCGGGGACAAAAGGCAATCGCGTCTGGCAATTAATCCCCCGGGCAAAGCTCTTTTGTCTGACGACGTGTACGACAAACACGGATCCGTTTCCTTTGATACAGCCAATTACGTGGGGGGGGGGGGGTGAGGAAACATAATACGGAACGTGG
>NW_015176492.1:78268-82524 GCF_001447785.1 Gekko japonicus | reverse complement strand
TAATGACTCCGAGACTGGGATTCCAGAACCGGTAAGAGAAGGGAAAGCCGTACCAGCTTGCAGAGTACATTACTGGCTCCCAACGACGTGGGGGCTTCCTTGCCCGCACAGCCCACGGAATGCTGGGAAAGTGGCCCGGGGAGGCATAGGAACTCCCGTCCACTGTGCAGCAGTGCCCCCTCTAAGCTGCGGAGTCTCGTGAGCAAAAATCCCACTTTGTGAGCTACCGGTATTAAAGTTGTGAGCGAGCGGTTTGGCTGCTGCATAGATTAGTTTGCTCTGGAGCCCTCCGTCCTAAGACAAAAATGTGTGAGCCAGAGGCTAAAAAAACTGTGAGCTAGCTCACACTAACTCAGCTTAGAGGAGACACTGCTCTGGAGCCCTCCTTCCTGAGCTAAGAGAAAAGTGTGTGAGCCGGAGGCTAAAAAACTGTGAGCTGGCTCACACTTAACTCAGCTTAGAGGGAACTCTGCTACGTAGTGCTATAAAAGGTAAAGGTTCCCTTGCTCGAAAGCCAGTCGAATCCGACTCTAGGGTTGTGGTGCTCATCTCCATTTCAAAGCCGAAGAGCCAGCGCTGTCCGAAGACATTTCCGTGGTCATGTGGCCGGCATGACTAAACACCAAGGCGCACGGAACGCTGTTCCCTTCCCACCGAAGTGGTACCTATTTATCTACTTGCAATTTCTTGCTTTCGAACTGCTAGGTTGGCAGGAGCTGGAACTAGAGACGGGAGCTCACTCCGTCATGCGGCACACTCGGGTCTTGAACTGCTGAACTACCGACCTTCCACAGCCTGCAGTTCAGCATCTTAACCACTTGAGCCACCGCAGCTCCTAGTGCTATAAAACTGACCACTAAAAGAACCTCCAGATTATAACAAGCCAGAAAGCCCGGACGTCCAGAGGAGGCCCAGACGGGCAAGTTTTGTGGAGGGAGAGAGGGGAAAGGTCCTTACCTTGCAAGCCTTTGGTGGCAAAGTGGACGTCGATGGGGTGGGACCAGTAGGCGACGTCATCCAACTGGGGGTTGTCGACTTGCGTCTGCCCTTCCCGAAGCCCTGACAGTAACTTCCAGGCGCCACCTGGAAGAGGACAGAAGGGGTGGGGGGAGAGGAAATTAGAAGGAGAAAATAACTTCGAAGGGGTCTTGGGCAGTGTTCCCTCTAAGCCGAGCCAGTGTAAGCCTGCTCACAGTTTTTTAGGCTCCGGTTCACAGATTTTTGCCTCAGCTCAGGAAGGGAGGGCTCCAGAGCAAACTCCAGAGCCAAATTGCTCGCTCACCACTTTAATGCCAGCGGCTCACAAAGAAGAATTTTTGCTCACAAGACTCCACAGCTTAGAGGGAGCATGGGTCTTGGGGGCAGATGTACGAAGCCGCCTTAGATGGGACCCAACCTATAAGCTGTGGAGTCCTGTGAGCAAAAATTCTACTTGGTGAGCGACCGGCATTAAAGTGGTGAGCGGGCGGTTTGGCCGCTGCACCAATTAGTTTGCTCTGGAGCCCTCCTTCCTGAGCGAAGACAAAAAGGTGCGAGCCGGAGGCTAAAAACCTGTGAGCTGGCTCACACTGACTCAGCTTAGAGGGAACACTGAATCCAACCATTGGTCCTTGCAGCCCCTAAGAACCGCAAAAATTTAACGGCGTGCAAAGCGCCGGCTTTGAACACTGAGTCCCATCCAGTCCCGTGTCGACTTGCTGCGATCCACGATGGTGCGCTTCTTGTCTCCGGGGCAAGGAATCTCCCAACCTTCCTGACCGAGATCCTTTTTCAGTAGGGGCTCCGTCCGGGATCTTCTGGGATCTGGTGCTGTCTGAGCGAGCTTCCCTCCCAAGTGGTCGCCACTGGACCTGAGAGACCCAACTTTCCCTCCCAGGGCAAGGCCAGGGCACAAACGTCTGCCAGCTCGTGACCATTTTTCATACATCAATACCCCAAGTGCAAGGCTCCACCCACCTGTGTGGATCCCCCATTTGCAGAAGAGGCTGCTGCTGGAGAACCCGCTGGCGCCCACGATCTGGCCAATCACGTGCACTTCAGCCATGGACCTGCCGGAGGACAAGAATGGTGGTTGTTGTTTTTTTAAAGAAAAGGGAAATGCGGACCCTGGCTGCCACACGACTGATGGCTTCAGCCTTTGTTACCGCTTTTTAGCAGGGCTATTTTTGGGCAGGAACGCACAGGAACGGAGTTCCGGCTGGCTCCCGAGTTGGCCACGCCCAGCAGGAACTCATTAGCATTAATAGGCCACACCCAACAGCAGGAACTCATTAGGATTGGCTAGAATTAGGGGTGTGTGGCCTAACATGCAAAGGAGTCCCTGCTCCAAAAAAAGGCCCTGGGTTTTGACCACAAACAAGGTAAACAGAATAACAAGCAAAAGGTGGGTGTGGCTGGATGAGCACACTTCTGGTAACATGGGGGTGCGGCCTAATATGCTAATGAGCTGTGCTGTCGGGGGTGTGGCCCAATATGCTAATGAGTTCCTGCTGTTGAGTGTGGCCTATTATGCTAATGAGTTCCTGCTGGGCTTTTTCTACAAAAAGAGCCCTGCAGTTTTTAGATTTCAGTCATGCCGTGCAAAGTTAAACCCGGACAAGAATTCGGACCCTCCGCATCCAACGCTCCCTCTAAGCTGTGGAGTCCTGTGAGCAAAAATTCTACTTGGTGAGCTCCTGGCATTAAAGCTGTGAGCGGGCGATTTGGCTGCTGCAGAAATTAGTTCGCTCTGGAGCCCTCCTTCCTGAGCGGAGGCAAAATGGGTGAGCCGGAGGCTAAAGAGCTGTGAGCCGGCTCACACTCACTCAGCTTAGAGGGTTACACTGTCTGCATCCCCCCCAGCAATGCCATCAGCCTAACCATCCAGACTTCATTCATCTTCACACCAGCAATGTTCTCTCTAAGGTGAGTTAGCGTGAGCCAGCTCACAGTTTTTCAGCCTCCGGCTCACCCGTTTTTGTCTTCGCTCAGGAAGGGATGGCTCCAGAGCAAACTAGTTTTTGCAGTAGTGTAAGACAGAAACTCCGTCAAAGGTTGTGCTCCCCCAGCCCAATTTGAGAAAGCACGCGGCAGTCTTGTAGAGGAGAATCAGATCTTGTACTTTATTGATCAACAAAGGAGGGAGGTGCAGACCCAATAAGGTTTTGGACCCCAGAGCTCTCCCTAAGGTTACAATGGGAGACATAGGGTAGCCCTATGACAGTTAGAAATAAATCACAATTATTGCTTCCATCCAACTTTGTCATACATCCGTCACTCCATTCTGATTGGGCTCCAACCTGTAGGCTGGATTTTCTCAGACAAAAATATACCTCCTTCAGCTAAACAATAGGCCTTCTTTTCATTCTGTGAGATTCTAATTGCAACAAATATTGGTACATCATGCAGTATGTTCTTCATCTAATGCAAGCAAACTGACATCAGGAGCATGCGCAGTTACAACCGGCCGCTATAAGCAAGGTCAGTCAGTTACTGCCTGTCAGCATTTGGTATTTTACCCAGAATGCCTTTAAGCAATGAACCAAAGTTGAATATCTGAATAGATGTTCATGATTGATTTCAGTCACTGTGATTAGAATCATCAAAGGCACTTAACATATGCACCATGGAAGTGTGAAGAGCACCTACTAAGGTAAACTGACTGTTAGCCAGTGGCAGAGTACAAAGTGTTTCATAAGCAGTGTGTACAACAGTAGGCAAATGGCTTGCTCACAACTTTAATGCAGGAGCTCACAAAGTAGAATTCTTGCTCACAGGACTTCACAGCTTAGAGGAAACATTGCTGCACACGTCCTCTAATGGGATACATTCTCTCCGCAACAGAATAAAAAGACAGTTAGAAACACTCAAGAACTGTCTAGAAGAGATTGGATTTATACCCCGCCCTTCACTCGAGAGTCTCAGAGCGGCTTACAATCTCCTTTCCCTTCCCCTCCCCACAACAGACACCCGGTGAGGTAGGTGGGGCTGAGAGAGCTCTCTCTCGAGAACTGCCCTTGAGAGAACAGCTCTGAGAGAACTTGTGACTGACCCAAGGTCACCCCAGCAGCTGCATGTGGAGGAGTGCGGAATCAAACCCAGTTCTTCCACTACACCAAACTGGCTCTCCAAGGGACATTTGATGACAAAGGCTACTGTAATTCAGCAGAATCATAGAATGTTAGAGTTGGAAGGGACCTTGCAGGTCATCTAGTCCAACCTCCTGCACTCTGCAGGATCCTAGCTGAAAGATCGCCCTACAACATACCCGAAAGATG
>NW_015176492.1:76913-78194 GCF_001447785.1 Gekko japonicus | reverse complement strand
CCACTCTTACAGTTAGGAAGTTTCTCCTGATATTTAGCCGGTATCGACTCCCTTGTAATTTCCACCTATTAGATCTAGTCTTGCAATCCGGAGCAAGAGAGAATAGATCTGCTCCATCTTCTACATGACAGCCCTTCAAATACTTGAAGACTGCAATCATGTCCCCTCTAAGCCTTCTCTTTCCCAGGCTAAACATACCCAACTCTTTCAGCCTTTCCTCGTAAGACTTGGATTCCAACCCTCTCACCATCCTGGTTGCCCTCTTCTGGACACGCTCGAGCTTGTCAACATCCTTCCTAAAATGTGGTGCCCAAAATTGGACACAGGACTCCAGGTGAGGCCTGACCATAGCGGAATAGAGCGGAACTACCACCTCCCGTGATCTGGACACAATGCTTCTGTTAATGCATCCTAAGATTGCATTAGCTTTCTTTGCAGTCACATCGCACTGCAGGCTCATGTTTAGCTCGTGATCAACCAGAACACCTAGATCCCTTTCACATGTGCTGCTGTCAAGCCAAGTCCCTCCCATTCTATATCTGTGCTTCAAAGGGAAAGTCCAGCGAGAAGCACCAACTTGGAATTCATATACAGTTTTTAAGATTTATCAAGTTGGGCTCAGTAATGTAAATGGCAAATTCAAAAGTCCACTCAGTACACCAATGGTACTTCAGGTGAATAGAATCCTCTGTTCCTGAAGACTTAAAAATCCTGTTCCTATAGCAGCTCTACTAGTTTAGTTCCAATGGTGCATTGAGTGGACTTTTGAATTTGCCATTTACATTACTGAGCCCAACTTGATAAATCTTAAAAACTGTATATGAATTCCAAGTTGGTGCTTCTCGCTGGACTTTCCCTTTGAAGCACAGATATAGAATGGGAGGGACTTGGCTTGACAGTGCTGATTATGCGAATAATTTGTAAGCGTTACATTTAGTATTTCTGGAGGCTTAACTGTATGGAGGATTTTTCCTTTTTTTGCATTCACTTCATCCATCTGTCTCACTTTTATTCCCACCTGGAGGTTGGCGCCCCGAGTTGGCTGCCGCCATGCACAGTACAGGGTGCTTATGAAGCAGAACGGGGACGCCAAAGCTGCAGAAGCAATTGTGGGTGCAAACTGGGAAGACCTGTTCATCCAGGGTCTAAGCCCGGAGGGCTCCTGTCAGGCCAGCAGTGGAACTGGCTGTCTTCTGCTTCTTTTTCCAGTTCTGCTGCTGCTGCGTCATCGTAGGTTTGCAGCTTACAGATACACACTTGAACAGCATACTCAAGATGGCA
>NW_015176492.1:66800-76700 GCF_001447785.1 Gekko japonicus | reverse complement strand
GCTCACTCCGCTTTTGTCCCCGTCCCCCCCCCGGAAGTCCAGACCTTCAGCAGAAATCGGCAGGGCCGTCTGTCCGCAAACAAAAATTAAAATAGAAGACGGCGCTTTGCCCATTGAACAGGAACGCGAGACGCACTTTGCTCTCGGTGACGAGTTGGGTCGCCTCCAGCGCGGGGTAGGTGAAGCGTGAAGAACACGCCGGGTGCCTCCGTGTGAATATTCAGGAGATCACAGCGAGACGGTCCGCAACATGTTCGGGATGATGCGCCGTCAAAGGCTGGGAACGCACGCTACAACGCCCCCTCTGCGCACAACACGACCCCCCCCCGGCCAATTCCTCTCTCACATGCTGCCCGACTCCCCTGCAACCATCACTTGAGAACTGGGCTACTAGCTGAAGGTATGAAGCCCTTGCTGGGTCCATCAGTGGACCCATATTTAGCATCTGGAGCAGAGGTCCATCAGTGGCTATTAGCCACAAGGTATAGAGAGGGGCTCTGGGGCAAGTGATGCTCTGTCTTCTTGGTGCTTGGGGGGGTCAACAGTGGGAGGGCTTCTAATGTCCTGGCCCCACTGGTGGACCTCCTGATGGCACTGGTATTTCTGGCCACTGCGTTATACAGAGTGTTGGGCTGGATGGGCCTTTGGCCTGATCCAACATGGCTTCTCTTATGTTATGCCTGGGGCAGTGATGCTCTGTATTCTTGGTGCTTGGGGGGGGGGTCAACAGTGGGAGGGCTTCTAGTGTCCTGGCCCCACTGCTGGACCTCCTGATGGCACCTGGTATTTCTGGCCACTGTGTGACCCAGAGTGTTGGACGGGATGGGCCTTTGGCCTGATCCAACATTAGCGTCTCTTATGTTCTTAACTGCCTGCCCGGACATGGGCCTTTTTTGTCGTGGCCCCCCGCCTTACGGAGCGGCCTGTCTGAGGGCACCCAGGGAGGTTCCCGCTCTCCTGGCTTTATGCAAAATATGCTAAACTGGTTCAGGTGGGGTAGCCATGTTGGTCCGGAGCAGCGGAACCAACCTGGAGTCCGGCGGCACCTTGAAGACCAACAAAAGTTTAATTCTGGGGATAAGCTTCCGTGTGCAAGCACACTTGATCAAACGTGCACGCACACGAAAGCTCGTACGCAGAATTAAAGTGTGTTGGCCTTAAAGACGCCGCTGGACTCAGACTTTGTTCTGAGAGAGAGCGAGAGAGCGCTGCTCCGTTTTTTCCCTCCCGAGGCCAAGAACAGACTGTCAATCAGCAGAGTCCAATGGGGTGGCAGCGTTAAACCCTTCCCCCCTAAATGCCCTGAACCCTGCCTTCTGTGCAGAAGGTCCCAGGTTCAACCCTGGTCACCTTTGATTAAAAAAAACCACACAAACAAACAGGAATTGTTTCAGGTGGGTAGGCTTGTGCGTCTGAGGCACCAGAACAAAGTTTGAGTGAAGAGGACCTCAAGAGCCTCTTGCTCAGGATGAAAGAGGGGAGCGCAAAAGTGGGCTTGAAGCTCAACATCAAAAAAACTAAGATCATGGCATCCGGCCCCATCACTCCTTGGCAAATAGAAGGGGAAGTCGTGGAAGTAGTGACAGACTTCACGTTCCTGGGATCCCAGATCACCACAGACTGTGACAGCAGCCATAAAATTAAAAGACGCCTGCTCCTTGGGAGGAAAGCGATGGCGAACCTAAACAGCATGATAAAAAGTAGAGACATCACCCTGCCAACAAAAGTCCGCATGGTCAAAGCAATGGTATTCCCAGTAGTCATGTATGGCTGCGAGAGTTGGACTATAAGGAAGGCCAAGCACTGAAGAATAGATTCTTTTGAACTATGGTGCTGGAGAAGACTCTTGAGAGTCCCTTGGACTGCAAGAAGAACAAATCAGTCAATCCTCAAAGAAATCAACCCTGACTGTTCCCTGGAAGGCCAGATAATGAAACTGAAGCTCAAATACTTTGGCCACCAAATGAGAAGGGAGCACTCACTGGAAAAGACCCTGATGCTGGGAAAGATTGAAGGTCAAAGAAGACGGGGACGGCAAAGGATGAGATGGTTAGGCTTCCCAGATGTGGCGCTGTGATCGCGCCCGGAAAATCCGCCTATCTTCCGTCTCTGTAGCGCGGCTAATGCTCCATGTGACTGCAGCAATGGTTGGTTTTAAAGGTGCCACAGGACTCAGCCTTTGTTATATTTCCTTGTAGCGTAGGACTTTTAAGAACATGTCACGTCACAGTTGGGTTTTATATGTAAGTAAACAAATAAATAAAACCGGGGGGAGGGGCCATGGCTCAGTGGAAGAGCCTCTGCTTGGCATGCAGCAGGTCCCAGGTTCGATCCCCGGCATCTCCAGTCGAAAGGACCAGGCAGTAAGTGATCTGAAAGACCTCCGCCTGAGACCCTGGAGAGCCGCTGCCAGTCTGAGTAGACAGTCCTGACCCTGATGGACCGAGGGTCTGCTTCAATAGAAGGCAGTCTCATGTGTCTATATGCAATGGCACCCAGGGCTCCCTGTACACTTTTGCAGCAGCGTAGCAGAAGATAATTCAGATGGACATAGAGAGAGCCAGTTTGGTGTAGCGGTTGGGAGCGCAGGCTCTAATCTGGGAGAACCGGGTTTGATTCCCCACTCCTCCACATGCAGCTGCTGGTGTGACCTTGGGTCAGTCACAAGTCCTCTCAGCGCTGTTCTCTCAGGAGCAGTCCTCGAGAGAGAGCGCTCTCAGCCCCACTTACCTCACAGGGGTGTCTGTTGTGGGGAGGGGAAGGAGATTTTAAGCCTCTCTCCTTTGGGCAGTGAAGGGCGGGGTATAAATCCAATCTCTTCTTCTTCTTTTCTCACCCCTGCCTGAGAAGCTGTATCTGCCCGAATTCGAAAGGCGGGTTAGTCTGTGGCCACCAACAGAAGGGGAGCAGACAGGATAAGAGGCACATGTAAGAAGGGGCAGCCCCGTAAGGAGAGCAGTGCTTTCTGTCGTGAAGCACAGCTTAAAACAAGATCCAGAAACCAGTAAAAGGGCCCAATCCACCTGGGTACGGATCCCTCTTAATGGCTGGTTTCATTGCATCATCTAATGTGTCGTGTTAAAACTTTTAAGAACATGTCACGTCACATTTGGGTTTTATATGCAAGTAAACAAATAAATATGGGGGGGGGGGCACCAAAGTTCTGCAATCCCACCCTTACATCTGTGCAAAAGCAGGCAGAGGGAAATGCATCATTTGAGTGAGCCCTGGTTGCAGGCTCAGTCCTGAGGGGCAGGTCCTGGCTCAGCAAAGCTTGTTGAAAGCTAGGAGAACCCAGAATTTTGTTTCCAAAAGCAGCCAGCCAAAGAAGGATAAGAAAGGATCCCCCCCCTCTTCACATCCAAAGGTAGACTGCCACGGGACATGGAGGTTCCACACTGGCCTAGGGATGCAGTGTCACGCCCCTGGCAAACTCACCCTTGCTGCAGGCTCACTCCATGCGTCCTCAGCCTTCCCAGGTTACGCTTGGCACTGAATAAGGGGGAGGAGACGAGAGTAAGTCGTTCACACGTGCAAAGCCACACGCAAGGCGACCCACTTCTGCGCACGCGCGGTGCACGCGCGACGTGGAATCTTCGGAAGCCCCTCTTCGCCGTCCTCAGGCGCTTCCAGGGCACCGTTGCCGCGGTAACCGGAGAGCCACGCCCAGCAGGAGAATCTGATTGGAGGGAAGACGGAAGACGTCGTTCCTCCCGCTCACGAAAAGGAGTCTGGGAAGGAGGGCGATGCTTGCGCCGCCGTGTTGAGTGAGGTAAAAAGAGGTATTCCGGGGCAAAAATTACCATAGAGCGGCACCATTTACGAACCGTGAGCGAGGGCGGCCCTTCCCGTTTCACCGGAAGTTTAGTCTCACGCTCTAGTTTTTTCATCTCTATGATCCGGTGCAGGTGGCCAACGGGAGCGGGAAGTGACCATGTTGAGTGTGGCAAAGGGAGCACCCCGCTTCGGCCGAGCCTATCCGCCATCTTGATGAGGGCACAGAGAGCCGCTCCAGGGTCGCCATGTTGGGAAGGGCCTCGCGCCTCTGTTGCCAGGGCAACCGAGTCGGCCCTGGGCTCAAATGCGAAGCGCGGCCTTTTGCAAACTGGGGGCAGGAAAGCGGGTCGTGGCGTTGCGCAGCTGCAGGCTTGCAGCTTGTCCTGCATGCATGCATGCATGCATGCATGCTGCTAGGAAGAGCTGGTTCGAATCCCCACTCTGCTGGGGGAACCTTGAGGGCCCAGTAACCCTCTCTGCCTAACCTACCTCACAGGGTTGTTGTGAGGAGAGGAGAAAAATGGAAGCCACTTTGGGTCCACATTTGAAATGAAAAGTGGGGCATCTATGAAGGAAGGAAATAAGCAGCTGGAAAACCCACTGCTCTCCTCTGTGCTCCCAAACGGGTATCCCCCCCCCAGCATATTACGTAGACTTGCCAACCTCCAGGTGGGGGCAGGAGTTCTCCTGGAATTACAATTGATCGCCATGGAGAGAGATGAAGAGAGGCAGCCGTGTTAGTCTGTCTGTAGCAGGAGGAAAGAGCAAGAGTCCAGGAGCCCCTTAAAGGCAAACACAATATGTGGCAGGGGAGGAGCTTTCGGGAGTCACAGCTCACTTTCTCCGGTATTGAGCGGTGACGTCCGAAAGCTCCCAACCTGCCACACATTTTTTTAGTTTTTAAGGTGCTCCGGGACTCTTGCTCTTTTCTACTGATCTCCAGAGTGCAGAGATCAGTTCCCTTGGAGGAAATGGCAGCTACAGTTAATGCTCCCTCTAAGCTGTGGAGTCCTGTGAGCAAAACTTCTACTCGGTGAGCTCCTGGCTTTAAAGTTGTGAGCGAGCGATTTGGCCGCTGCATAAATCAGTTTGCTCTGGAGCCCTCCTGCCTGAACTAAGACAAAAATGTGTGAGGCAAAGGCTAAGAAACAGCTAGCTCACACCAACTCAACTTAGAGGGAACACTGGCTACGGTGCGTGGACTCTCTTGCATTCTTTTGGAACGTCCACCCCTCCTCAAATTCCACCTTCCCCGAGCATCAAACCAAAACAGTTACGGTCCCTACTAGATTATAAAAAGAAGAAGAGAAAAGATTGGATTTATACCCTGCCCTTCACTACCCGAAGGAGTCTCGGAGCGACTTACAAACTCCTTTCCCCTCCCCTCCTCACAACAGACACCCTGTGAGGTAGGTTGGGGCTGAGAGAGCTCTGACAGAAACTGCTATTTTTCAAGAACAGCTGTGCCAGAACTATGGCTTGCCCAAGGTCATCCAGCCAGGTGCAAGTGGAGGAGTGGGGAATCAAACCCAATTCTCCCAGATTAGAGTCTGCGCTCCTACCCACTACACCAAACTGGCTCTATAAAAAAAATACTATAAAAAAAAGAGTCTAGTTCACCTCTTCATTTGCCCTGCAAGGCGGTCTCCGGCCAGGGGAAAGAACTGCATCATTTTTTTTCAGCGAAGCAAAATGCTTGCAATAAATGCACATCCCACCAGGAGAGACTGGTGCTTGCAGAAGGACTGAGGGAAGGTGAAATCCTTTGGGACCTGCACCACAACCTGTCTTGAGCTGCAACTGCTGGCTACGCCAACCTCTTATCCCGACTGACAGCCACGGCCTGAAAGTATCAAATGGAGCAGGGTGGTAGCTTGAGGGACAGCCGACATTGGGCAAGGAATCCTGTCCGATGCTCCCTCTGAGCTGTGGAGTCTTGTGAGCAAGAATTCTACTTGGTGAGCGACTGGCATTAAAGTTGTGAGCGGGCAATTTGGCTGTTGCATAAATCAGTCAGCTCTGGAGCCAGGCCCGTAGCTACAGTCGGGCATCTCGGGGGCTAGGCAAGGCCCCAAGACTTCCCCTCCAACCCAGGGCCCCCGAGCGGCGGCAGGTGTGGGAAAGGAGCCGGGTATCCCTGCAGAGCTGTCCGGCATGAAGGGCCGGCTACGGTTGGCTGCGCAGAGCCAGACAGCGCGTCTCTATTTCCCCTGGAAACTCAATTTAGGCTGCAGTCACATGGAGCATTTGCCGCACTGACAATATGGATGGTAGACGGATTTTCCGGGTGCGATCGCAGCGCAACGTCTGGGAAGAGTAGCGCTCCCGTGGCTAATCCGAGGCTTCCCGCCGAAGATGCAGAGTAAAAAACTAGTACCTCTGAGGTACTAGTTTCCAAAAACCGCGGGCCAAGGGCAGGCGTCTGATCGCGTTTCCGGTGGACTTACATGCATCCGACACCCGTCTCCGCAGGTTGCGCAACAGCGCATGCGCACAAAGAGCGTTTGCTAGTGCAATCGCGCGGCGCGGCTTCTGTGCCGCGCTGCAGGATACCCCTCTGGTCGGCATCTCCCCCCTAACCATGGGACCTCGACTGGGACGTGTGCTCGGGGCAATTAGTCACGCCTCCCCCCCACAATATCCGGCCCGTGTGACCGGGGCCTAAATTATATTTAATTCAATTAGCCAGTGCCCCCTAAGAAATTCAAATGCCCCCCCACACACACCGTCTTTAAAAATCCTGGCATCGGGCCTGTCTGGAGCCCTCCTTCCTGAGCGAAGACAAAAATGCGTGAGCTGGAGGCTAAAAAAATTGCGAGCTAGCTTGCACTAAATCAGCTTAGAGGGAACTCCGACTGTCCCTGGGGCAATTAAAATGGCTCAGCAGTGACCCCTGTAACCATGTACAACTCTTTCCGTTGTAGCGGCTGCTATTCCTCTTCTTTTTTGTGTTTTTGTGTGGGCGGGGGGGGGGGGGGTTATACTGACGTTTTTAGATCAATTTTTAGATATTTTAATTGTCAATTTGTTACATTGTTATATTGTGAATTTTGTGATGGAACCCGCCCTGAGCCCACTTGCGGGGAGGGCGGGATACAAATTGAACTAAATAAAATAAAATAAAGTGGTGGTGGGGAATAGAGTAATTGATGGAAGAGTTTTCCACGTTAGAAGATCTAGTCTCTCTAGGGCCCTCTGTCTTGGCAAATAATTCCCCCTGCCCAGGGCTATTTTTGGGCAGGAACGCACAGGAACGGAGTTCCGGCTGGCTCCCAAGTTGGCCACGCCCAGCAGGAACTCATTAGCATAATAGGCCACACCCAACAGCAGAAACTCATTAGGATTGGCTACATTAGGGGTGTGTGGCCTAACATGCAAAGGAGTTCCTGCTATAAAAAAGGCCCTGGGTTTTGACAACAAACAAGGTAAACAGAATAGGAAGCAAAAGGTGGGTGTGGCTGGATGACCACACTTCTGCGAACATGGGGGGGTGTAGCTTAATATGCTAATGAGCTGTGCTGTCAGGGGTGTGTCCTAATAAGCAAATGAATTTCTGCTGTTGGGTGTGGCCTATTATGCTAATGAGTTCCTGCTGGGCTTTTTCTACAAAAAAAGCCCTGCTTACAATATTAATCCGTTTAACAAACTCTCTGGTAGTATCTCATTATTGACACTCATCAAATCCATCAGTATAATGGATTTAACTGACCTTGGTTCAGTCACAAGTTCTCTCAGAGCTGTTCTCTCAAAGGCAGTCCTCAAGAGAGCTCTCTCAGCCCCGCCTGCCTCACGGGGTGTCTGTTTGGGGTGTATGGCCTAACATGCAAAGGAGTTCCTGCTCCAAAAAAAGGCCCTGGGTTTTGACAACAGACAAGGTAAACAGAATAAGAAGCAAAAGGTGGGTGTGGCTGGATGACCACACTTCTGGTAACATGGGGGTGCGGCCTAATGTGCTAATGAGTGGTGTTGTCAGAGGTGTGGCCTAATAGGCTAATGAGTTTCTGCTGTTGGGTGTGGCCTATTATGCTAATAAGTTCCTGCTGGGCTTTTTCTACAAAAAGAGCCCTGCGGCCCTGGAGAGAATGCCTGCTTTGGAAGGTGGACTCTAAGGCATTATACCTAATTGAAATCCCTCCCTTCCCCCCAAAACCCGCCCTCCTCAGACTCCACCCTCAAAAATCTCCAGGTATTTCCCAACCTGGAGCTGACAACCCTACCCCTCCCTAAACCCCACCCACCTCAGGTCCACCCCCCAAATCTCCAGGTGTTTCCCAACCTGAAACTGGCAATGCTATGCAACACAGACCAAAAGCAAATTCGTCATGGCCGCAGTTTGGTTTCCCTACTGCCCATTGCCGAAGGCCGCTTTTTTGGCCCCGGCCATATACTGTCTGGAGCCAGGAAGAACACCATCGACTTCGATGCTTCATAATAGTGGAGGGGAAGAAGGGAAACCGGCCTCGTTGTCATCGGCATTAAAAGCCTCCCGGTGTTGATTAAACTTTCCCTCCCGCTGTAGATTTCCAGCTCTCCCCACCTGTCTGGAACCCGTCGGCCCCGCTGGGCGCTTTGATAAATGGCTTTTTAAGAGTCGCTCTCATCTCTTGCTAAAACGCTGCCTGGCGCGCTCGCCTGCGGAGACCATCATAAGAGACAGGACAAAAGGCGGGGGAACAGAGGCAGACGGTTTCGGGGGGGAGGGCTTTCCTTCCCTCTGTCTCTGTGGAAACATCTGGTGGGGAGGAGGGAATACTGCCAAGGGACGGTATCTCTCTCGGAGCCCCCAAGGAAGCAGAGGGTTCCCAGAGAGCCAGTTTGGGAGAGCCGGGTTTGATTCCCCGCTCCTCCACATGCAGCCAGCTGGGTGACCTTGGGTCAGTCACAAGTTCTCTCGGAGCTGTTCTCTCAAGGGCAGTCTTTGAAAGAGTTCTCTCAGCCCCGCCTGCCTCACAGGGTGTCAGTTGTGGGGAGGGGAAGGGAAAGGAGATTGTAAGCCGCTCTGAGACTCCTTTGGGTAGTGAAGGGCGGGGTAGAAATCCAATCCCTTCTTCTCTCTTCTCAGAGGGCATCTCTCTGGAGCAGTGCCGTGGGGCATCAAAATATTGCTACTGGACCACTGGGTTTTTTGCTGCTTAACCGGCATGGATCCCTGAAGCAGGCCTTGTTGCAATTTGGGGCAAGGGACCTGGCGACCACCTGGAATTACGGCTCATTTCCAGACTACAGAGATCCGTTCCCTTGGAGGAAATGGCTCCTTTGGAGGGCGGACTCTGTGGCATTGCACCTCACTGAGGTCCCTGTCCTCCCCAGGCTCCATCCCCCAATTCTCCAGGGGTTTCCCAAACTGGATCTCACAAGCCTACCCACGCTCCTCTCCAAAGCCCCTGCTTGGACTGACTGTTGACCAGCAACCGCTGCTCCCAAGCCCAATTCAAGGTGTCGGTTTTGTCCTTCAAAGCCCAACGGGACTAGGACCCATCTTCTCCCACACATTCCTGCCTGGGAATCGAGATTTCCGGGAGAGGCCCTTCCGACCGTCCCAGCAATCAAAGGAGCTCATCTGATGGGCACACAAGGCGGGGCCTTTTTGGTGGCAGCCCCAGGAGTATGGGACAAATCCCCCAGGGCGGTACACCTGGCCCCCTCGCTGTTAATCTTCAGGAGGCAGTTGAAGGCAGTTTTATTTAGGATTGCATTTGGCTGATTTGTGTTAGGGGGTGTGTGTTTAAGCATCGTCAGGTTGCATCCGATTTATGGCGACCTTATGAACCAATGTCCTTCGAAACGTCCCATGGTCTTACAAGAGGAGGGCCTTTGTGGCTTCCTGGATGGAGTCAGTCCTTCTCCTGTTGTGTCTTCCTCTTTTCCTACTGCCTCCAAACTTCTCCTAGCATTATTGCCTTTTCCAGTGACTCTTGTCTTCTGGGAATGGGACCCAAACACGATAGCCTCAGTTCTTCCAAACTCGGGGTGTTGTTAAATATCAAAAGCACCATTGAGCCAGCAATATATTTGACTTCAGTGGAGGGAGAGGAAGGAAGGAAGGAAGGAAGGAAGGAAGGAAGGAAGGAAGGAAGGAAGGAAGGAAGGAAGGAAGGAAGGAAGAAAGAAAGAAAGAAAGAA
>NW_015176492.1:58591-66502 GCF_001447785.1 Gekko japonicus | reverse complement strand
GAGAGAGAGAGAGAGAGAGAGAAAGAAAGAAAGAAAGAAAGAAAGAAAGAAAGAAAGAAAGAAAGAAAGAAAGAAAGAAAGGCAGGCCCAGGTTTGATTGGGATGAGCACACAAATTGGCAGAAACACAAACGCATGTTTCCTAGGCAGGCTGCAAAGTTGGCTCTTCCTTGCTAACAATGGGTGCCTAATTTCTAATTGGACCCTCTACCTTGCTGGGTTCCATTAATGAGCTTTGCAGCGCCCTTCTTCCCACAAAGGTCCCCCCCAGCTGTTATCAAAGCCCCCTTTTTAACTTTCCTCTCGATGCGTCAAACAGCTCGTGCTCCATCTGTGTCGGGTGGCAGGGCACGTACCTTCCTGGTGAGGTTATTTCGGGAATTTTGCAGCTCCCACGATTCTGTGGGGAAAGAAACGCTTCTCTTTCTCCCAAAGGCATCCGTTTGCATTTATGGGTTGTGGTCACGGCCCATAGAGTCTCTCCATGTGAGACATATTTTCTGTTCGGTGTAGTGGTTAGGAACATGGACTCTAATCTGGGTGAACCGGGTTTGATTCCTCACTCCTCCACATGCAGCTGCTGGTGTGACCTTGGGTCAGTCACAGTTCTCTCAGGAGCAGTCCTCAAAAGAGCTCTCTCAGCCCCACCGACCTCACAGTGTCTGTTGTGGGGGAGGGGGAAAGGAGTTTGTCAGCCGCTCTGAGACTCCTTCAGGTAGTGAAGGGCAGGGTAGAAATCCAATCTCCTCCTCCTCCTCTTCTTCTTGTCACCAGACGTGCTGTGCCCAATTCCTGGCCATCGGGATTTCCCACCTGGACCGTTTTCTCCATCTCTGCCCCAGGGGCTTGCAAAGTTGGACATGCCATTTTGCCACAGTGATGGTCAGAAACGGCTTCTGATCAAGTGCACACCTTCGGTGGCAGGAGAGCGAAATGTGGCCAGCTGGTTATTAAGAAAACATCTCTACAGTTTCCTACCAAAGGCAAAACCCGCCTTCCCTGAGGCAACCTGGTTAAGAGAGCTGCTTTCTGCGGCAAATGACTTTCTGCCTGAAGCCTGCCTCCTTCCAAGGACTCAGGGAGAAAGGTTTTTCTTCTGCCCCAGGGGCTTGCAAAGTTGGACATGACATTTTGCTGCAGTAACCGGCAGAAACGGCTTCTGGTCAAGTGCACCTCTTCGGTGCCAGGAGAGCAAAATATGGCCCGCTGGTTATTAAGAAAACATCTCTACAATTTCCTACCAAAGGCAAAACCCGCCTTCCCTGATCTCCTCCTCCTCCTCTTCTTCTTGTCACCAGACGTGCTGTGCCCAATTCCTGGCCATCGGGATTTCCCACCTGGACCGTTTTCTCCATCTCTGCCCCAGGGGCTTGCAAAGTTGGACATGCCATTTTGCCACAGTGATGGTCAGAAACGGCTTCTGATCAAGTGCACACCTTCGGTGGCAAAGAGCCGTTTCTGTCAAGAGCTCTCTCAGCCCCACCGACCTCACAGGTTGTCTGTTGTGGGGAGAGGAAGGGGAAGGAGTTTGTAAGCCACTCTGAGGCACCTTTGGGTAGTGAAGGGCGGGGTATAAATCCTCCTCCTCTTCTTCTTCCTCTTCTTCTTGGGACTCAGGGAGAAAAGTTTTTCTCACTACTAGGGATGCCAGCCTCCAGGTGGGACTTGGGGGTCCCATAGAATTACAGCTCATCTCCGGACGACAGAGATCAGTTCCTGTTACATAGTGGGTTCCATGGACAAACAGACCACAAGCCTAGTGATCAGTTCCGCTTTATTAGTGATTTCAGCAAGCACAAGACAATACTCCAGAAGCCTCAGCTCTGCTAAACAGATGCAATCTGCCACACTTTAGGCTCCTGGGAAGGAGATGTTGACGGAAGAGTATGAAGCCATACTTCCCCACCTCCTCATTTGTACTTGTCGCTGACAAGAGAAGCTTAGGAAATGCTCAGAGCTACAAATGGCAGGGTCGCAGATTAGCTGCGTAGGTGGCATGCGAGAGCCCATGCTGTTCATACTCTGCTCCTAGGGATGCCAGCCTCCAGGTGGGGCCTGGGGATCCCCCAGAATTCCAGCTCATCTCCAGACTGCAGAGATCAGTTCCCCTGGAGGAAATGGCTACTTTGGGGGTTAGGGTTAGGGGGACTCTGTGACCTTGTGCCTCCTGAGGTCCAGGGATGCCAGCCTCCAGGTGGGGCCTGGGGATCCCCCAGAATTCCAGCTCATCTCCAGGCTACAGAGCTCAGTTCCCCTGGAGAAAATGGCTGCTTTGGAGGGGAGACTCTGTGGCCTTGTGCCCCACTGAGGTCCAGGGACGCCAGCCTCCAGGTGGGGCCTGGGGATCCCCCGGAATTCCAGCTCATCTCCAGACTACGGATATCAGTTCTCCTGGAGAAAAATGGATGCCTTGGAGGGTGGACTCTGTGGCACTGTATCCCACTAAGGTCCCTGTCCTCCCCGGACTCCACCCCCAAATCTCCAGGAATTTCCCAACCTGGATCTGGCAACCCCACCCTCCCCATCCACTGCTGGTGGCCTGGGGGGGGGGACCTGGCTACCTTACCTGTCGGGCATCTTTTCATCGGATACAGGGGTCTGAACTAATGCTCCCTGTATCTTGGGAATCTTGTGAGCAAAAAACAGTATGACCTGAAAGACTACCAAAATTTGTGGCAGGGGAGGAGCTTTCGGGCGTCGCTGCCCACTTCTTCAAGACGGATCGCCACGTTCGTCTGTCTGCAGCAGGAGAAAAGAGCAAGAGTCCAGGAGCACCATAAAGACTAACACAATTTGTGGCAGGGGAGGAGCTCAGGGGGGTTCAGTGTCATCGATGCAACGGACATGAAGTTGAGCCAACTTCAGAGGACGGCGGAAGACTGGAAGGCCTGGCGTGATGGTCCATGGGGTCGCGAAGAGTCGGACTCGACTGTGCGACTGAACAACAAAGGAGCTTTGGTGGGTCACTGCTCGCTTCTTCCGGTATCTGGCTGAGAGTAATTCCAGGTGTGGGGGGAATTCACTCTGTGCGTGCTCAGATGCACTGTTCTTTAACATTTCTCGTTTTGAAAGGTAGGAGGCCACTGACATTCAAAATGAGTTCCGGAAATCAACTTCAGCCACCCTCCCAATGGAGCAAGGAGCAAGTCTTGCAGGGCTGCAAACCCCCAGGTGCGGCCTGGAGAGCTCTGCGGATTACATCCAATCCCCAGACTACAGGGACCGGTCCCCCTGGAGGAAACGGCTGCTTCAGACTGCTTCAATTTACATCCCTGCATTGGATACAACGGGAGCTTTGGAGGGTGGACTCCATGGCATTAAACTCAGTGTTCCCTCTAAGCTGAGTTAGCGTGAGCCAGCTCACAGTGTTTTAGCCTCCGGCTCACACCTTTTTGCCTTCGCTCAGGAAGGAGGGCTCCAGAGCAAGCTGATTGATGCAGCAGCCAAATCGCTCGCTCACAGCTTTAAAGCCAGGAGCTCACAAAGCAGAATTTTTGCTCATAGGACTTCACGGCCGAGAGGGTTGCATTGATTATACACCCTGAGGTCCCTGCCCGCCCCAAACTCCACCAACCCCCCAAATCTCCAGGAATCTCCTTATCCGGAGCTGGCAACCCCGAGTCCTGTGTAAATCAAACGCTTCCTTGGAGCATCTGAAGGACGGCTTGGACAATCCAAGGACTTCTCTAGTTTGCTCTTAATTCTCCGGGGCTAATAACACAACAATCCCCACGTCTCTTTACAATTACTAAAACACCATTTACTGCCCTGGAAGTTGTGATGACGCCGCAGTTTCACTGGATGATAAACTCCCCAAATGCGGCCCTCCGCCAGGCCGGCAGCTACAACAGCAGAACGCAGACAGCCGCGTCAGCAGATTTAGACCGGCAATTGTTTTTTGAAAAATAAAACGATTTCTCAAAATCGCCCTTTCCAAATCCCATTTTAGGAACTGGCCTGTGGGACTGGCCTGTACTGGCCCTCAGTGGCCACTAGGGGGCAGCGTGTTGTCATGTCTCAAACATTAACTGGGAATTTGGGGAAGGGGGGGTTATATTTGGGAGGGGCGACTTCAAGGACAGATCACACCTTTTAGATGCTCTCCTTTCCCTTTCAAGCGTCTTCAAGGACTTCACAAGGGGTGTTTATCAGGGAAGGAGGAATGGGGGGGGAAGCAACATTTCGTCAGAACCGGGAAGGATTAGGAAGATGGAGATATCAGAGGGTCCGATTTACTTTCGCAGCCGCCGAATCTGAGATGGAGGCCAGGCAAAAGGACCTTTCCTTTTACCTTTGAGAATAACAGTTCGATAGAGCGTGTCCTGTGAGAGAAACCAGCACACTGTAATACATCAATTTATTATCGAAATTGGGGGTGGGTGGGTTCCCAGATTTCTCCAAGTAAGTCTGCCAACCTCCAGGTGGGTCAAAAACAAGACAGGCTTTGGTGTGAATGCAACAGAAGAAATGAATTCACCGACAAAAATCACTCTTCTATGATTTGAACGCACTGAGTCGTACGCAGGGCTCTTTTTGTAGAAAAAGCCATTTCCCGGGGGGGGCTGGGGCTGGGCCACACCCAACATGCAAGTGGAGGAGTGGGGAATCAAACCCGGTTCTCCCAGATTAGAGTCCGCACACTTAACCACTACACCAAACTGGCTGGAGACCTCCTGGGATTACAATTCATCTCCAGCAGGGCTCTTTTTGTAGAAAAAGCCCAGCAGGAACTCATTAGCATAATAGGCCACACCCAACAGCAGGAACTCATTAGCATATTGGGCCACACCCCTGACAGCACAGCTCATTAGCACATTAGGCCGCACCCCCATGTCACCAGAAGTGCGGTTATCCAGCCACACCCACCTTTTGCTTGTTATTCTGTTTACCTTGTTTGTTGTCCAAACCCAGGGCCTTTTTGTAGCAGGAACTCCTTTGCATGTTAGGCCACACACCCCTAATGTAGCCAATCCTAATGAGTTCCTGCTGTTGGGTGTGGCCTACTATGCTAATGAGTTCCTGCTGGGTGTGGCCAACTCGGGAGCCAGCCGGAACGCCATTCCTGTGCGTTCCAGCCCAAAAATAGCCCTGTTTATATCACAGATTTCCTGTAATAAACGACATTCATTCTTGTGTGAAGCGCACTTCGTGGACCTAAGCAAAGCCGGTAAATAGTAACATAAATACAATACAAAACAATGCGAAATCTTGATGGAGTTGTTCTTCTCACTGCTCTGGCTCTGCTCCTGGAATGTTTATTCTTTACGGCGTCCTGTGCTGTGAAGTGTGCAAAGCAGACTGCCAAGAAATGTAAGAGACAAAGAGAACGCGCTTTCCTGGGATTAAACAGCGGTTCCGTATGTCTTTCAACTCTATCTCTCTGTTGGTGTTTGTCACCAACCTCTTGATGCAGCACTAGCGGGAATGACAATAATGTGGATCAGGGGTCATTTCTTGCAGGAGCGGAGCTCCGGCAGTAAAGAGCCCAGGGGGCGAGCACATGCAACAAGCCCCGCCCCCTGCTCCCCGCAGCCCTCAGTCAGAGCAGCTTACAATCTCCTTTCCCTTCCCCCTCCCCACAACGGACACCCCGTGAGGCAGGTGGGGCTGAGAGAGCTCTCTTGAGGACTGCTCGTGAGTGAACGGCTCTGGGAGAACTTGTGACTGACCCAAGGTCACACCAGCAGCTGCATGTGGTGGAGTTGGGGAATCAAACCCGGTTCTCCCAGATTAGAGTCCATGCGCTCCTAAACCACTACACCAAACTGGCTCCATGAGATCCCTCCCAATGCTCCTTCTAATCTGTGGAGTCTTGTGAGCAAAAATTCCACTTTGTGAGCTCCCGGCATTATAATCCTGAGCGGGCGATTTGTCTACTGCATAAATCAGTTTGCTCTGGAGCAATGTTCCCTCTAAGCTGTGGAGTCTTGTGAGCAAAATTTATACTTTGTGAGCTATGGCATTAAAGTTGTGAGCGAGTAATTCAGCTACTGCATGAATTCGTTTGTTCTGGAGCCCTCCTTCCTGAGCTAAGACAAAAATGTGTGAGCCAGAGGCTAAAAAACTGTGAGCTAGTTCACACTAACTCAGCTTAGAGGGAACACTGCTCTGGAGTCGTCCTTCCTGAGCTAAGACGAAAGCGTGTGAGCCGGAGGCTAAAAGACTGTGAGCTAGCTCACACTGACTCAGCTTAGAGGGAACACTGTGTCCCTCCCTTCCCCAAACTCTCCCCTCCCCCAGGCTCCGCCCTCAAATCTCCAGGAACTTCCCAATCACAGTTGGCAACTTCATTGAGGCACGACTACTTGATGGGGGGGGGGGAATAATCCTGTTCTTGACCACAGAGCTAGAAAAGCCGGTCTCTGTGCCCACACGATAGACAGACACCTCCCCCCCCCTTTCCATTCCTTTGCAAGGGAATCTTTCCTTCTAGTTTGACGGGACAGAAATGCCCTTGGGCATGTCCTTTAAGCCTCAGCTTCCTCCCCTCTCTAATTGCCAAAGCGAGTTCCCCGGTTTGGGCTCCAGGGCTTTTCTGTGCCGTGGAACTTGGATGCATCTCTGTGTGTGTTTGCATCTGTGCGTGTCCCCCCACAAATTAAACGCTGAAACTAAGCTCATTTGGTGGCATTCTGCGGGCTGAAATTTCCCGACGGGGACCTGAGCCAAAACAGTTGTCACAATTAGCAGTAATTGGGCTCTGTTTTTAACCAAATCTGAAAGAGACGGGGGGGAGGGAACTAACCTTTGGGTCAGGATTGATTGGCAGAAAGGAACAGGGAGAGGAGATATTATATTTCTGCAGATTGGGGGGGTGGTATCGAAAGAACGGTAGGGAGACTGGAATAAACGGCCCGCCGGGGCCGCGAAGGTGGGAGGGAAGTCGTGGCTCGGTGGCAGAGCCTCTGCTTGGCATGCAGAAGGTCCCAGGTTCAATCCCCGGCCTCTCCAATTAAGGGTCAGAGAAGAGGAGAAAAGATTGGATTTATACCCTGCCCTTCACTACCTGAAGGAGTCTCAGAGCGGCGTACAGTCTCCTTTCCCTCCCCCCTCTCCACAACAGACACCCTGTGAGGTGGGTGGGGCTGAGGGAGCTCTCTCGAAGACTGCCCTTGAGAGAACAGCTCTGAGAGAACTTGTGACTGATCCAAGGTCACAACAGCGGGTGCAAGTGGAGGAGGAGTGGGGCATCAAACCTGGTTCTCCCAGATTAGAGTCTGGGCTCTTAACCACTACACCAAACTGGCTCTCGGGTAGCAGGTGATGGGAAAGACCTCTAACCCTGTGACCCTGGAGAGCTGCTGACAGACAGAGTCGACAATACTGAGCTTGATGATTCCGTATAAGGCAGCTTCAGTTAGGAAGGGGGCCGTGGCATAGTGGCAGAGCCTCTGCTTGGCATGCAGGAGGTCCCAGGTTCAATCCCCGGCATCTCCAGTTAAGAAGGACCAGGCAGGAGGGAATGGGAAAGACCTCAGCCTGGGACCCTGGAGAGCCACGAAGTGGGGCTGTGGCTCAGTGGCAGAGCCTCTGCTTGGCATGCAGAAGGTCCCAGGTTCGATCCCCGGCATCTCCAGTTAAAAGGACCAGGCAGGAGCTGATGGGAAAGACCTCCGCCTGAGACCCTGGAGAGCCATGAAGTGAGGCTGTGGCTCAGTGGCAGAGCATCTGCTTGGCATGCAGAAGGTCCCAGGTTCAATCCCCGGCCTCTCCAATTAAGGGTCAGAGAAGAGGAGAAAAGATTGGATTTATACCCTGCCCTTCACTACCTGAAGGAGTCTCAGAGCGGCGTACAGTCTCCTTTCCCTCCCCCCTCTCCACAACAGACACCCTGTGAGGTGGGTGGGGCTGAGGGAGCTCTCTCGAAGACTGCCCTTGAGAGAACAGCTCTGAGAGAACTTGTGACTGATCC
>NW_015176492.1:52316-58369 GCF_001447785.1 Gekko japonicus | reverse complement strand
CATCGCTTTAATCCCAAGGGGCAGGCGTCTTTTACATAAGAACATAAGAGACGCCAATGTTGGATCAGGCCAAAGGCCCATCCAGTCCAACACTCTGTGTCACACAGTGGCCAGAAATACCAGGGGCCATCAGGAGCTTCCAGGAGTGGGGCCAGGACACTAGAAGCCCTCCCACTGTTGACCCCCCCCAAGCACCAAGAATACAATGCACCACTTGCCCCAGAGCCCCTATCCATACCTTTTGGCTCATAGCCACCGATGGACCTCTGCTCCATATGCTTATCTAATTCCCTTTTGAAGCTGTCCATGCTTGTAGCCGCCACCATCTCCTGTGGCAGTGAATTCCATGTGTGTTTTAATTTCATGTGTTAATTTCATGTGTTTTAATTTCATGGCTGCAGTCACCGTCTGCGGTGATCTGGGATCCCAGGAACGCGAAGTCTGACACTGCTTCCACAACTTCCCCTTCTATTTGCCAAGGAGTGATGGGGCCGGGTGCCATGATCTTCATTTTTTTTTTTGAAGTTGAGTTTCAAGCCCACTTTTGCGCTCTCCTCTTTCAATCTGAACAAGAGGCTCTTGAGGTCCTCTTGGACCATAAGGAAGGCCGAGCGCTGGAAAATAGATTCTTTTGAACTATGGTGGTGGAGGAGACTCTTGAGAGTCCCTTGGACTGCAAGGAGATCAAATCGGTCAATTCTAAAAGAAATCAACCCTGACTGTTCCGTGGAAGGCCAGAGACTGAAGCTGAAGCTCAAATACTTTGGCCACCAAATGAGAAGGGAGCCCTCACTGGAGAAGACCCTGATGCTGGGAAAGATTGAGGGTCAAAGAAGAGGGTCAAAGAAGATGGCAAAGGATGCGATGGTTGGACAGTGTCATAGATGCAACGACCATGAAATTGAGCAAACTTCAGAGGACGGCGGAAGACAGGAGAGCCTGTCGGACTCAACTGTGCGACTGAACAACAACAACAACAACAACATCCCCACCAGAAGTGGTACAGTTCGCTTGGACAGCTACATGCACTCCCGTCCCCTCCTCTACTTTCTGGAGGTGGCTACGGAATCTACAGAACACGGTGCATCCTGTCTTAGGTTAAAGAATTACCAGTTTAGAGAGAAACTGCAAGACCCGTCTTCCTGGGCTTCATTAGAAGAGCCCCACGGGAACCACCGCAGTAATTAAGACTACAAATCGCTCTGCCTCTGCGGGTTCCGGAAGCCCTCGGGATGCGAGATCGAGCAAAGGGAAATCACGTGGCGACACGAGAATGTCCTGTAAAGATGACAACCGACCCAGTGAGACGTTCCTTCCCACCCCTTTGGGTCTCGAAAGAATGTTTCCACAGTAAGGAATTGGCGCGCGGGCTGGCCCGTAGCTACTATGGGGCCCACGGGGCCCAGCCCCCTAGTCTTTCTTCTGGGCCCCCTCCTTCCTGGGCCGCCCCCAAAGTGCCCCAACTTGCCCTCTGCATTCTGCTTTGATTTAATTAGCTGGCGCCCCACCTGAGGCCCCCTCCCAAAAAATTCCCTAGCTACGGGGCTGCGCGCGGGGGGGGCTTTACTTTGTGACCGCACAGCAAGGGATTAATTGGGGAAAGGGGTCAGAACAGAGAAACGAACACCCGTCTAGAAGCCTCGCTGCCAACCTCCAGGTTGCGACTGGAGATCTCCCGCTATTACGACTGACCTCCAGACGACCAAGATCCGTTCCCCCGGAGAAAAGGGTTGCCTTGGAGGGTGGACTCTGTGGCATTGGGCCCCACCGAGGCCCCTGTCCTCCTTAAGCCCCGCCCTCCCGAGGCTCCACCCCCCAAATATCCAGGTCTTTCCCAACCCGGAGCTGGCAACCCTAGTCTAGAAGAGCCAGGACATTGGGGGGGGAGAGAAGCACAATTTAAGATGTTCGTTTTGCAGTTCAGACGGGAAACGCAAATGGAGTGGCCTCGGAAACATGGGTGCTTTTGGCTCGTTGGCATCTCTGGCCGGTTTGGTGTGGTTTGGTGTGGTGGTGAGGAGCGCGGGCTCTAATCTGGGAGAACCGGGTTCGATTCCCCACTTCTCCTCCACGTGCAGCTGCTGGCGTGACCTTGGGTCAGTCACAAGTTGTCTCGGAGCTGTTCTCTCAGGAGCAGTCCTCGAGAGAGCTCTCTCAGCCCCGCCTACCTCACAGGGTGTCTGTCATGGGGAGGGGAAGGGAAAGGAGATTGTGAGCCGCTCTGAGACTCCTTTGGGGAGGGAAGGGCCATGGGGTATAAATCCAATCTCCTCCTCCTCCTCCTCTTCTTCTTCTTCTTCCCAAAGCAGCCATTTTCTCCAGGGGAACGGATCTCTGTCTCCTGGGGATAAATTGTAATTCCAGGAGATCTCCAGCCACCACCTGGAGACTGGCAACCCTGCCTCAAGCCTTGGGCATCTCAGCGGAGACGCAGTGCATAAACCAAACATGTACTTTTTTAGGAACGGATCACCGCGGGAGACGTGCAGTGTCCGTTCCCCCGGCCAAACCTCACACATCCTTTGTGCTTAGTATGTACAAGGTGGGGGAGGCTCAGCCCCCTAGGCTAGATGTTTTAATGGGCTGGTTCCAAGTGGGGTGGGGGCAGAAACTGTCATCGGCTGACCATCGTCCGCCTTGCAGCCACTCGCGGGTCTCTAGGGCCCATGAAAGATTCAAGAGGAGGTTGAAAGAAGGAACAGCTCCGGCTGGAATGCCGGAGCGACCAAAAAAAGGCCTCTGGAAAGCTCTCATGGGGGCGGGGAATGAATCGTCCACAACCAGTTTGGGGGGGGGAAGTGGGGGGCATCTACAGAGGTAGGAGTATGATGGGGGGGGGCTGGAAGGAAGGAGACAGCAAAGAATGCGTCCAAGCTCGTGGGGTCTGCTAGTTCGGGAACTCCTGGGTACCCGCGGGAAATCGCAGGATTTTCACAGATCCTGAGGTTACACAGCGGTATGTCTGAGTCTGTGAGCAAAGTGTTTTTGGGGGGGCAGCAGGTAATGCTGGCTCTCAATTTTGGGGGGTACACAGCCCCCCAATTAATCTCTCACATATTGCATAAAAATGACTAGTTAGAAGGTAAATGTCTTTTTTTTTTTACACACATACATTTGACAGCACTGGAGGTGACACTTCATTCTTATATAGAAGAATTGTATACCCCCCCCCTTTTTTTGAGGGATAAAAATACAGAATGGACTTATTAAAAAAGCAAATATCGTACCAAGCACTGACGTCGGCCTGTTCAGGCCTGGCTTGGATGACTCCCAAACATAACCGATAAATTTCGGTGGGTAGCCATGTTGGTCTGAAGCAGCGGAACAATGTTCGAGTCCAGCGGGGCACCTTTAAGACCAACAGTTTCAAGGTATAAGCCTTTGTGTGCATGCACACTTCTTCAGATATGTTGAAGTGGACGTTGCCAGTCCATACATATAGGCAGAGGGTGAGCAGCATATTAGCATAAAGGTAAAAGTCTCCCTTGCTCGAAAGCCAGTCGAATCCGACTCTAGGGTTGCGGTGCTCATCTCCATTTCAAAGCCGAAGAGCCGGCGCTGTCCGAAGACGTTTCCGTGGTCATGTGGCTGGCATGACTAAACACCAAGGCTCACGGAACGCTGTTCCCTTCCCCCTGAAGTGGTACATATTTATCTACTTGCCATTTCTTGCTTTCAAACTGCTAGGTTGGCAGGAGCTGGAACTAGAGAAGGGAGCTCACTCCGTCATGCAGCACCCGGGTCTCGAACTGCTGAACTACCGACCTTCCACAGCCTGTAGTTCAGCGTCTTAACCACCTGAGCCACCGCAGCTCCTATAAAGGTAAAGGTAAAGGTTCCCTTGCTCGAAAGCCAGTATACGTATAATAAAAGGTGTTGCAGCTTTGAGAATGACAGGAGTACTACGTCCATGAATGTTAGCTGCATAATGTGTCTTTTGTAGGACCGGCAAAAAGCATCCATACAAGAAGGCTGTCCTCCTTTGTCGAAGACTTCATGCAAGAAGAAGCGGGTTTATAATCCTAGAAACTCCCGTTGGGGCTTGACTTTTAAAACACTGATGAAAAATTGTCTGGTAGTTAGCAATCTGTATGTATTGAATGTTATTGCTTATTGAATGTGATGAATATTTATACCTGACTAGGATGAAATGATAGACTATGCACTTTACTAAATGATGACCATAAATAGAACACATTCGTTTGCTAAAAGGTTTTTGCAGTGTGTATTTATTTGTTACTGGACTCTCCTAATGTTGCTTCAGTCCATACATATATGAGCAGCATATTAGCATACAGCATAATAAAAGGTGTTTAACAGATGCAAGGACCAAACTGGAATAACAAGTGTACTTTATATGGTCAGTATTTGTTTGGGTTTAATTCCAGAGCCAGTTTGGTGTAGTAGTTAGGAGTGCAGACTCTAATCTGGGAGAACCAGGCTCGATCCCCCACTCCTCCAGATACAGCTGCTGGTGGGACCTTGGGTCAGTCACAAGTTCTCTCCGAGCTGTTCTCCCAAGAGCAGTTCTCTACAGAGCTCTCTCAGCCCCACCTACCTCACAGGGTGTCTGTAGTGGGGAAGGGAACGGAGATTGTAAGCTGCTCTGAGACTCCCTTGGGGGCCGGCTGTGCTGCATCAGATCCTGGCTACAACAGCCGCGACTGGCTCTCCAGAACCCTTTTGTCCAAAGTCTGAACGGACTGGTGGGCAGTTACAAGGCATCCTCAAAAGCTGAGGAGGAGGGTCTGCTCCAGCCAATATGAAGGGCAAGTACGGCCTTCCGCTCCATTGTCCCCGGCCTGAGGAGAGCCCCCGAGAACCAATCCCTCCTGGCTGGAATTTTCCATCCGCCAAACACTGCACTGCTTGGTGCTACCCTCGACGACTGTCCAGGAGCTGCAGCTAGTGCAGAGCGCTGCGGCTAGACGGCTAGTTGGGGCCAGAGCATGTGACTCCGATACTACAGCAATTACACTGGCTCCCGATCCACTCCCGAGTCCAGTTCAAGGTGTTGGTTTCGACCTTTAAAGCCCTATGTGGGATATCAGAAGGACTTTCTTCACCTGTATGTTCCTGTCCTGGAATTAAGATTCCAGAGAGAGGCCCTCTTTCCCATCAACCCAAGAAGCTCCTTTGGTAGCTACAGGGCCTTTTCAGTGGCAGCCCCAGAATCATGGAACAACCTCTCTGGGAGGTGTGCCGAGCGCCCCCTCACTTTCAATCTCTAAGAGGCACCTGAAGACAGTCTTATTTAGGACTGCCTTTGATTCAAGCCGTCCTAAACTGTGGTTGTAAATTTGGTTTTATTTTTGTACACTATTTTAGGTATCGTTTATATCATAGGATGCCTTGAGCACCGGAAGGAGAACAAAGGCAGCCAATCGACATTTCCAATAAATAAAACAAATTCCCATTTCTCCCATGGCCCGGGTTCTCGTTTTCCGTATTCGAAAGCAGACCTCTCTCCCCAGGAGTCGCAATGTTGGTAAACGTTCCGTGGCATCACAGTGCCTTAAGCCCAGTTCTCTCTCAGCCGCTCACTCTCTTCTACGTGGCGGCCGAAGCGGCCAGGAGTGGGAAAGAGGGATTCTTGACTCCATCAGAATCGATAGGGCTCCCAAAGGTTAGTCACAACGGCGGCGGCTTACACAATAAATAAAACGGTGCCCCGTCGGCAGGGAGCGGCTGAAGTGACCTGTGCGGCGCAGACGGCAGGAGAAATCGGAATTGCAGTGGGAAAGTAGGTCAAGGCGGGAGGATTAGGGAGTCCAGGCCAGCCCGGAGAGAAGAAAGAAAAAACAAAAGAAAGAAAATGGAAGAGAGGGAGCTTTGGAAGGGAGAATGGGGGGACTGCTACAACCCCCCTCCAGCCTCCTTTGCTGTTCCACCCCAGAACTCCCCCTTCTATCAATCCCTGCTGTGGGTTTGTCAACCTCTAGGTTGAGGACTGATCTCCGGATGACCGAGATCTAAGGTCGCCAGCTCTGGGCTGGGGAATACCTGGAGATTTTGGGGGGTGGAGCCCGGGGAGGGCGGGGTTTGGGGAGGGG
>NW_015176492.1:50526-51927 GCF_001447785.1 Gekko japonicus | reverse complement strand
AGGAGGAGGAGGAGGAGGAGGAGGAGGAGAAGAAGAGGAAGAAGAGGAAGAAGAGGAAGAAGAGGAAGAAGAAGGGGAGGAGGAGGAGGAGGAGATTGGATTCATACTCCACCCTTCACTACCCAAAGGTGTCTCAGAGCGGCTTACAAACTCCTTTCCCTTCCCCTCCCCACAGCAGACACCCTCTGAGGTGGGTGGGGCTGAGAGAACTGCCCTTGAGAGAACAGCTCTGAGAGAACACGTGACTGACCCAACGTCACACCAGCAGCTGCATGTGGAGGAGTGGGGAATCAAACCCGGTTCTCCCAGATCAGGGTCTGTGCTCTTAACCACTAGGAGGTGGAGGAGGAGGAGATTGGATTTATACCCTGCCCTTCACTCAGAGTCTCAGAGCGGCTTACAATCCCCTCCCCACCACAGACACCCTGTGAGGCAGGTGGGGCTGAGAGCTCTTTCGAGGACTGCCCCTGAGAGAACTTGTGACTGACCCGAGGTCACACCAGCAGCTGCATATGGCGGAGTGGGGAATCAAACCCGGTTCTCCCAGATCAGAGTCTGCGCTCCTAACCACTACACCAAACCAGAACGGCCTACCTTGGAGGGCTGTTGAGAAGATTACTCCCACTGCGAATAACTTCCAACGTCTGAAGTGCGATTCGTTATCACTGTTGGCATTCATCCATAATTCACACGATCAGAGACCTTGCCGGGCATTTGCGGTAACCGAAATTGGGGTGGGGGGAGGAATAGCACGCCTGGAGGAGGAGGAGGAGGAGATTGGATTTATACCCCGCCCTTCACAACCCAAAGGTGTCTCAGAGCGGCTTACAAACTCCTTTCCCTTCCCCTCCCCACAACAGACACCCTGTGAGGTGGGTGGGGCTGAGAGAGCTCTTGACAGAGACTGCTCTTTTTCAAGAACACCTCTTATCAGAACTATGGCTTGCCCAAGGTCATCCAGCCAGGTGCAAGTGGAGGAGTGGGGAGCCTGCCCTATGAATGTTGAGGAAGAGGGTCTTGTTGAGGATCGGAAGTGGGAATGTGAGTCCGGTGGGGAGGACGCACCTTAACAGTGAGATGTCGAAGGGCAGTTATTGCCCCCCAACATCAGTAGACTCCTGGCTCTCACACCTTCATAGACACCAGTCTGGAGGCTAGGCTAGGCTGGTCAGCCAGATGGGTTTGCCAACACTGGTTTGGGAAATCCCTGGAGATTTGGGACTGCAGAGGCTGGGGAGCAGGTAGGGACAGAAGAAACCGCAGCAGGGCACAGTGCCATAGAATTCCCCCTCCCAAGCTGCCATCTTCCTCTAGAGGAACCGATCTCTGCCGACCGGAGACGGGCCGCAATTCCTGGAAATCGCCAGGCCCCGCCTGGAGGTTATATACAAAAATATATAT
>NW_015176492.1:29228-50080 GCF_001447785.1 Gekko japonicus | reverse complement strand
CACTGGAACCCCCCCCCCCGTTTCCCCCCCCCCCCAAGCACCAAGAATACGGAACATCACTTGCCCCAGAGAGTTCCTACCTAGACCTGGTGGCTAATAGCCACTGATGGACATCTGCTCCACACGTTTATCTAATTCCCTCTTGAAGCAGTCCATGCTTGTAGCCACCACCACCTCCTGTGGCAGTGAATTCCACATGTTAATCACTCTTTGGGTGAAGAAGGACTTCCTTTTATCCATTCTAACCTGACCACTCAGCAGTTTCATGGAGTGCCCACGAGTTCTTGTATTGTGAGAAAGGGAGAAAAGGACTTCTTTCTTGACCTGCTCTATCCCATGCATAATCTTATAAACCTCAATCATGTCACCCCTCAGCTGTCGTTTCTCCAAGCTAAAGAGACCCAAGCGCTTTAACCTTTCTTCATGGGGAAAGTCTTCCAACCCTTTTATCATTCTAGTTGCCCTTTTCTGCACTTTCCCCAATGCTATAATATCCTTTTTGAGGTGTGGTGACCAGAACTGTACACAGCACTCCAAATGAGGACGTACCATCGATTTATACAGGGGCATTATGATACTGGCTGATTTGTTTTCAATTCCCTTCCTAATAATCCCCAACATAACCCTATCACTATCCCCAGCATAACACTATCAGCATAACACTATCACTAGTCCCACTTACTAGAGTGAAGCAGTGAAACCTATTTTTCTCTATGTACTGTTTGGGTGAAATATATTTTTGGTAATATTTGATACCGATTTTTAGACAACCATATCTAAAAATATAAAAAAGAAAAAGAAGAAAGCATAAATCTGTTTGACCATAAACATATATTTATTGTAAAAGTAAAGGTTCCCTTGCTCGAAAGCCAGTCGAGTCCGACTCTAGGGTTGCGGTGCTCATCTCCATTTCAGAGCCGAAGAGCCAGCGCTGTCCGAAGACGTTTCCGTGGTCATGTGGCAGGCATGACTAAACACTGAGGCGCACGGAACGCTGTTCCCTTCCCACTGAAGTGGTACCTATTTATCTACTTGCAATTCCTTGCTTTCGAACTGCTAGGATGGCAGGAGCTGGAACTAGAGACGGGAGCTCACTCCGTCTTGCGGCACACTCGGGTCTCGAACTGCTGACCTACCGACCTTCCACAGCCTGCAGTTCAGCGTCTTAACCACTTGAGCCACAGCAGCTCAATATTTATTGTACACAGTGATATATATATATTTTGTATGTCTTCCTAACACCGTGACCCTCAGTTTTTGTACCCGCCTGGAGGTTGGCAACTCCGCAGCCGATGTCAAAATCACACCAGGGCATTGAAAGCAGCGACCCCCCCCCCGTTTCCCACAGACCCTCCCCACCTTTTCCCGAGATAAAATTAACAATGCAAACCCCCCCACACCTGAATCCCACAATTATTTATTACTTATTATTTATTATAACAGATAACTGGTGTGATCTGTTAAGGAGAAGGCTGCTTTTAATTGTCTGGTGTTAATTCACACACACATACACACACACCCCTACACACACGCCTGAAGTCCCTATCTTTGCCCCCCCCTCCCCCTTTTCCCTTCTGTCAGCCCTTGGACAGCGAATTGCAAGCAGACCAGAGAATCGGGCGAAGGGAAGAAACCACCTCTTGTCTTTCTCCGCTGGCAGCAAAGGAATCCGCGGGAGAGGAAGATCTGCCAGCCATCCAGCCCTCCCCCTCCGTCCTTCTCTCCCCCCTCCAGCCCGGTGGGTGGGGTGGGTGGGTGGGGGCGAAGGAGAGAGGGAGGGGGGCTCCACTAACGCCACCGCCGCATCTTGGCAGAGCCTCCAAGCGCTGAACGGCAGGCTGGCGGTGGAGCCCGGAGTCACAGGGGAGGTACCTCGGGGACAGCCAAGGCAGAGTCTTTTGACCCACGGCTGGGGGACCCCCCCGCTGCTCCTCTTCCTGCAACCGGATCGTCCACAGCCCAAGCCTGGAGGAGGAGACCCCCCTCCCCTCATTGTTACCTTTCTGGGTGGCACCGTGCCCACCGCAAGACGACTCCGGGGGCAGTCGCTTCAGGGGCTCCGGCGGGGACAGAGATGACCGAGCCCTCTCCGAACATGCGTTCCAGGGCGTTCCAGAGGGTGGCGAACAGGTGCTGGCCAAGGGGACGCCGGCTGTGAGAGGTAAGAGAGGCACTCTTGGAGACTCTGCCAAGCCAGGTACCCTTTCCCGGTCCCCAGACTGGGCTCTCCCCCACAGGGAGGTCACCGACCACGATTTAGAGCCCTTGAACTTCAGGGCCAACTTATTCGCCCTCCCCCATTGTCCCAGACTGCTGACCTCTCCCCAAGTTGTGCCCTGTAAGATGCCCTGGCATTTTGGTTCTGCCCAGCTCCTAATTCTCAATTCTGATCTGGCAGAGCAAAGTTTTATTACGGCGAGATCTCCGGACGGCCCTCTGAGCTAGGGGGTGCCTAACCAGACAACAAATTCAAGCTGGAATTTTTGCAGATCATAAACCGGTATCTATGGAAATGCAAACGATTAATAAAAAGAGTAGATGGACACTGAATGTATCAGTTTTGAGAAATGAAGAATTCGTTAAGAGAATGAAAACAGAGTTGGAATTTTTCTTTAAAGAGAATAGGAGACCAGAAACAGCAATAGCGTTCGGAGCCAGGGTTTGTTGATGCCGGAGACCCGCGTACCGTGGGGGACAATGCTCCCTCTAAGCCGTGGAGTCTTGTGAGCACAAATTCTATGAGCGACTGGCATTAGAGTGGTGAGCGAGTGATTTGGCTGCTGCATTGATTAGTTTGATCTGGAGCCCTCCTTCCTGAGCGGAGACAAAAAATTGTGTGAGCCGGAGGCTAAAAAACTGTGAGCTGGCGCACACTAACTCAGCTTAGAGGGAACACTGCCGTGGGGTGCCGCAGGACAGCAGAGACGCGAATTCTAAAGACCCTCCCTTAGTTTGCCACCAACGGGAGGCCCTTTAGACCGCCCCGGAATGCCCAGTTTGAACAGGGGAGGGGGTCCTCGGTACCCCTAGCCAGCGTTCCCTCTAAGCTGAGTTCGTGTGAGATAGCTCACAGTTTTTTAGCCTCTGGCTCACACCTTTTTGTCTCCGCTCAGGAAGGAGGGCTCCAGAGCAAACTAATTTATGCAGCAGCCAAATCGTTTGCTCGCCGCTTTAATGCCGGTAGCTCACAAAGTAGAATTTTTGCTCACAAGACTCCACAGCTTAGAGGGAACATTAACCTGCCCTATATATCTTTGGGAGGGAAGGAAGGTGGAGTGGTGACATGGGGGTGGGTGGGTGAATATGTGAGGGGACTCAAAGGGGATGATATAACGGGTCGGTCCACTGTGCATGTGTGTGTGTGTTTTTAGGGTGCCCCACTGCACTTGGCAATGGGGCGCCCCCTTCTGCAGCTCCCTCGCCTGTGCTGCGTTATCTCCCCCACCCCCGCAGCCTCCAAATAGCCCCCCGTTTCCCAGTGATGCGGTAGGCGGCGGTCCCAGCTTTCTCCAGCAGGTGTGTGGGCTGAAATGCCAGGGCATCGAACCCAGACTATTTTCCTCTCTTTCTGCTTTTTTTTCCGGGGGAGAAGGGAGCAACGCAGAGTAGAAAACAACAAGCTGGGGGGGGAGAGAGAGAGAGAGAGAGAAAGCAAAATCAATGTAACCCCCAGAGACTGCTGGGAATTAACACCTCAGGTGGGAAAAACCCATTTAGGCAGCGCCTCGGAAGAAGGAGTCCTGGGGGGGTTGGGAAGAAGAAGAAGAAGAAGAAGAAGAAGAAGAGATTGGATTTCTACCCCGCCCTTCACTTGGCGTCTCAGAGCGGTTTACAAACTCCTCTCCCTTCCCCTCCCCACAACAGACACCCTGTGAGGCGAGGTGGGGCCGAGAGAGCTCTTGACAGAAACGGCTCTTTCAGGAACAGCCGTGCCAGAGCTTGTGACTGACCCACGGTCACACCAGCAGCTGCAAGTGGAGGAGTGGGGGAATCAAACCCGGTTCTCCCAGATTAGAGTCCGAGCACTTAACCACTACACCAAACTGGTGTCTCCTTCCCCCCACCACCACCTTTACACTCCTGGGAGAAAAGGAGAGAAGCACCCGGACAAGGACTGCTGGATAAGGAGGGGAGAAAGACGACAGGGTGTGCTGTCCAGTCGCAGCTGACCCAGGGCGACCCCGTGGAGTTCCGCCTCCTGGGGTTTTCACGGCGAGAGATGAGCAGAGGCGCTTTGCCGTCGCCTGCCTCTGCAGAGCCTTCCTTGGTGGTCTCTCTCTGTCCAAGCACTGAGATCTGAGCAGATCGGGCTCGCCTGGCCCGTCCAGGTCGAGGCAGAGACAAACAGAGGTGGTTTACCCTTGCCTGCCTCTGCGTAGCAACCCTGGACTTCCTTGGTGGTCTCCCATCTGAGTCCGAACCAGGGCCGACCCTGCTTAGCTTCCGAGATCTGACTTGTCTGGGGTATTAGGGCTGCTACATATTAAAAGGGGCGATGGTGGCAATAATAGGGAGAAATGGGCCTCTGACGCCGTAGGTCTGGCGTGTAGGAGAGCGGAAAGCGTTTCCGCGAGACTGTGAGAAGAGAGGCTCCGAAGGACGGGGTCCAAGGGCCATCGAGGGAAGAGTTCCGTTCCAGAAGCCACCCGCCCCACAAGCAAGGTAGAAAAGCCAGGGGCCTGCCCGGTTTGACAGCCTGCGGGATTCAGGGGTACGCTGCCACTGCACATGGAGGTTCCCTTGAGCGTTCGCAGATAGCAACAGAAGTCCGGCAACACCTTAAAGACTGACATTTATTAGCCACGACCCTTGTTAGACAGACTGCTCCATCGACATGCCGACTCTCCCCTTTTAAAGGCATCAAAGAGAGCAAACCGAGAGAAGGGGGCACGGCATAGCCCGATTTCATCAGCGCTCAGAAGCTAAGCAGTGTCTATACCTGGACAGGAGACCACCAAGGAAGGCTCTGCAGAGGAAGGAAAGGGCCAACCGCCTCTGCTTCTCGCTTGCCTCACAATCCCCTTTCTGGGATGTCTGGTTGCAGGAAAGAAGGCAGCATGCTATAGCCCTATCTCATTGAGATCTTGGAAGCTAAGGAGGGCCGACCCTTGGAAGGGAGGCCACCAAGGAAGGCTCTGCAGAGGAAGGCAAGGGCACACCACCTCTGCTTCTCACTTGCCTTGGAAGCCCCTTGCTGGGGTGTCTGGTTGCAGGAAGGAAGGTGGCACGGTATAGACCCATCTCGTCAGATCTTGGAAGCTAAGCAGGGTCGGTATTTGAAGGGGAGGCCACCAAGGAAGGCTCTGCAGAGGGAGGCAAGGGCCAACCACCTCTGCTTCTCCCTTGCCTCGAAAGCCCCTTCCTGGGGTTGCCATAAGTCGGCTGCAAATTGAGGGCATTTGCATATGCCAAATGGCACCTACATATCACCGCAATTGATTTCACGACACAGTCGCACACTGCGTTAAGGAGTCTGAGAGGGCTGCCGTGTCGGTCCGCAGTGGAAGAGCGCGATTCGAATCCAGCACCACCTTAGAGACCGACCAGCTTTCCGGGGTATGAGGTTTCAAGAGTCCGAGCTCCCTTCAAGAGTCAACGCTCACACCCCAGAAAGCTCGCTGGTCTCTCAGATTCTACTGGACTCGATTCGAACTGTGTTAAGAACCGTTTTCCATATTTCCCCCCCCCCTTGAGCGTGCGGGAACGTCCTGAGATTAAACCCTTTCAGTCCCCTTACGCTGGCAGGTTAAAAAAAAAATAAATTAAATCAGATTGCATTCCAGTCCGTCTAATGCTCCCTCTAAGCTATGGAGTCTTGTGCGCAAAAATTCTACTTTGTGAGCTACTGGCATTAAAGTTGTGAGCAGGTGATGTGGCTACTGCATAAATTAGTTTGCACTGGAGCCCTCCTTCCTGAGCTGACAAAAATGTGTGAGCCAGAGGCTAACAAACTGTGAGCTGGCTCACACTAACTCAGCTTAGAGGGAACACTGGATGGGACCACTCCTGTTGCCTTGAATCGACGTTCGAGAGCTTTTTCCGCCTTAGCAGCGTTCATGTGTGGGCCCCCCACACTTCCGGACTTCCCACGTGCAAAGAGCGCAAGGGTCTCAAACGGACGTCTTCGGATAGCATCGACTGTGTGCCTTAGAATTGTGGAATCCCAGAGTCGGAAGGGGTTCTGCAGGCCATCTAGTCCAACCCCCTGCTCAATGCAGGATCAGCCTAGCGCAGTGGTGGCGAACTTATGGCACGGGGGCAAGAGGTGGCACTCAGAGCCCTCTCTGTGGGCACGCGTGCCATAGGCCCAGACAGTCTTTAAAGTGTGGAATTCTCTGCCAAATAATTTTAAGGAAATGAAAGCATTTGGGATTGCTTTCCTTACTTTGTTTGGATCATCTTAAGTGAATGTATGAGTTGTTTTTTCTAAAGCAAAACCTCAGTATTCAGGTTAAATGGCCGTGTTGGCACTTTGCGATCAATAAGTGGGTTTTGGGTCGCAGTTTGGGCACGCGGTCTCTAAAAGGTTTGCCATCACTGGCCTAGAGCATCCCTGACAAGGGTCTGTCCAGCCGCTGCTTCAAGACGGCCAGGGAGGGGGGAGCTCACCGCCTGCGATTTACACAGTGAACTAGGTCCAGCGTTGCCAGCTACAATTCTGTGTAAGTTGCTGGTCAGAATCCTTCCATAGCCATCTCTTACTAACCGGGTTTAAAAAACTCTCTGTCCCTTTCCGTAATGTATGAACGTGACCAACAGTCGGGTTTTTTTAAATGATAAAAATAATAATTCCAGGCAACGTGCAAAACGAGCCCCGTTTTCATATCTTACTCTGCAACAAACCTGGATTTGCGGCAGAGGATAATGTAGTCGAGAGAGGTCTGCCGCCAGTCCCATCCTATCAAGAGCCAGTTTGGTGTCGTGGTTAAGTGTGTGGACTCTAATCTGGGAGAACCGGGTTTGATTCCCCACTCCTCCACTTGCACCTGCTGGTGTGACCTTGGGTCAGTCACAAGCATAGGCGTAATCTTCGTGGGGGCGGAGGGGCTTCAGCCCCCGCCGAAATTTTCAGGAAGATGCTCAGCCTCCCCCGGGAGCCACCCTTGCTCCTAGCAAAGCAATGCCTCTGGCCCAGCCCCAGCCCCCCCCGGGAAATTTGAAAGTCTACACCCTTGGTCACAAGCTCTGGCACAGCTGTTCCTGAAAGAGCAGTTTGTGTCAGAGTTCTCTCAGCCCCACCCACCTCACAGGGTGTCTGTTGTGGGGAGGGGAAGGGAAAGGAGTTTGTAAGCCGCTCTGAGACTCCGAGTGAAGGGCGGGGTATAAATCCAATCTCCTCCTCCTCCTCCTCATCAGAGAGACAGGAGAAGAAGAAAAGATTGGATTTACACCCTACCCTTCACGACCCAAACGAGTCTCAGAGCGGCTTACAATCTCCTTCCTCTTCCCCTCACCACAACAGACACCCTGTGAGCAGTGTTCCCTCTAAGTTGAGTTAGTGTGAGCTAGCTCACAGTTTTTTTAGCCTCCGGCTCACACACTTTTGTCTTAGGAAGGATGGCTCCAGAGCAAGCTAACTTATGCAGTGGCCAAATGGCTCGCGCACGACTTTAATGCCAGTAGCTCACAAAGTAGAATCTTTGCTCACAAAGCTTCACCGCTTAGAGGGAACATTACCTGTGAGGTAGGTGGGGCTGAGAGAGCTCTCCCAAGAACTGCTCCTGAGAGGACAGCTCTGAGAGAACTTGTGACTGACCCAAGGTCACTCCAGCAGCTGCAAGTGGAGGAGAGGGGAATCGAACCCGGTTCTCCCAGATTAGAGTCCACACTCCTAACCACCACTCCAAACTGGCTCTTGATAAGATGGGACTGGCGGCAGACCTCTCTCGACTACATTACCCTCTGCCGCAAATCCAGGTTTGGTGCAGAGTAAGATATGAAAACGGGGCTCGTTTTGCACGTTGCGTGGAATTATTATTTTTATCATTTTTTAAAAATCGATCCTCAACTGACAGCAGACTCAAGCGGGTGGTAGCAACGGCGTCCTCCATCGTTGCATGCAACGGTGGCTAATTAAAACACTCGAGTTCTTTGTTTCTGCTTTCTCCAGCAACAGGCGGTGGGAGAGGAAAATAAAGAAAGACAGGGCAATTCTGGGGCTGGCAAGTGATCCGTGATGCCAGTGGGCGGGCAGCAGGTAGAAGACAGACTCATCTCTTTGAGCAAAGAGAATCCAGAAATTCAGCAACGCTTTTACTCTTGGGGGGGGGGGAAATTTGTTATGATTCATAGATGCCGCGCACCGACTCAACCGAGAGAGATTAAGTTTCATTATATCGCCGGCCTACACAAGCTGCAATCCACCTACACAGCCGACTGTAACCACGGATTGTGGTCTTCAATACTTCCCCCGCACACTCGCACATTTTCCCAATCTCAATCAGGCTGCAAAAAAACAGGAACCCCCCCCCCCAAACCCACAGATTAACCCCACCGTCCCCAGCATGGCTGAGAAATCTGTGTATGGCTCAGCCATGAGTCATAAGCCAAGCAAACCGGTTTTATCGTCATAACAACCCTGCGAGGGCTGCCTGCTAGAGTGACATTTGTCCTACTGGGCGGCACGCTCCGTCTACGAAAAATCCACACAAATTGGCTACACTACACCAAAGAAGAAGTTGCACTGTGCTCAGTTTGCACTGATGTCCTTCCGCGATCCTGACTATACTCGCTGAACTGCAGGCTGTGGAAGGTCGGTCGTTCAGCAGTTCGAGACCCGAGTGTGCCGCGTGACAGAGTGAGCTCCTGTCTCTCGTTCCAGCTCCTGCCAAACTAGCCATTCGAAAGCAAGGAAATTGCAAGTCGATAAATAGGTACCACTTCGGTGGGAAGGGAACAGCGTTCCGTGCGCCTTGGTGTTTAGTCATGCCGGCCACACGACCACGGAAACGTCTCCAGACAGCGCTGGCTCTTCAGCTTGGAAACAGAGATGAGCACCGCAACCCTTGACCTTTTTACCTAGTGATTGACACGGGAGAGTGACAGGCGGGGTTGTTATCTTCTGGATGCATATGAGTATAGTCAGGATCGTGGAAGGACATCACTGCAAACTGAGCACAGTGCAACTTCTTCGCTAAGGAAGCCATATGTTAATACCGGTGGGGAAGGAGGGAAAACCAGCCCTCAGATAGCTTGAGAGCCAGTTTGGTGTCGTGGTTAAGTGCACAGACTCTAATCTGGGAGAACTGGGTTGGATTCCTCACTCCTCTTCCTGCAGCCAGCTGGGGGACCGTGGGTCAGTCACAAGTTCTCTCAGAGCTGTTCTCTCATGAGCAGTTTTCTCAGAGCTCTCTCAGCCCCACTTACCTCACTGGGTGTCTGTTGTGGGGAGGGGAGGAGAAATGAGACTGTAAGCCACTCTGAGACGCTGAGTGAAGGACGGGGTATCAATCCGATCTCCTCCTCCTCCTCCTCTTCTTCTGTCAGTCACATTTCTCTCAAGGGCAGTCCTCAATAGAGCTCTCTCAGCCTCACTTACCTAACAGGCTGTCTGTTGTGGGGAGGGGAAGGGAAGGGAGTTTGTAAGCCGCTCTGAGACTCCGAGTGAAAGACGGGGTATAAATCCGATCTCTTCCTCTTCCTCCTCCTCCTCTTCTTGTTCTGTCAGTCACAAGTTCTCTCAGAGCTGTTCTTTCAAGGGCAGTCCTCGAAAGAGCTCTCTCAGCCCCGCCTGCCTCACAGGGTGTCTGTTGTGGGGAGGGGAAGGGAAAGGAGATTGTAAGCCGCTCAGAGACTCCGAGTGAAGGGCGGGGGATAAACCCAATGTCCTCCTCCTCCTCCACAATTGGGGAATCCATATTTCCTTACATGTGAGTAGACCCACAGTGGGGAGGGGGAACAGCTTGGCTTAAATGTACCTTGTGAATTTGGGAGGCCAAGGGGAGATTTGAGCTTTCCAGCCCCCTAGGCCCCACCGAGATGCGCTCCAAGCCTAGGAGACATTCAGAGCAGCCATAAGGTAAAAGCAGTCTAAGAAGGCAAACTAGACCAGCCCTGTTACACCGAAGTAGCACAGGGGGTCCTCAGATGTTCCCCTCCCGCCCGGATCTGAAACTTCCCACCTAAATGTTAGATGTGAGCAGAACCAGGTGGGTTCCCCAGTGGCAAAAGAACGGCGCTCTGTACATGCTCAGAATCACCCTCTGTTGTTGCTTTACGTGTTGCCATAGTAACCTGGCATCCATTGTTGGATCGTGTGGCCTGGGCTCCTGGGGCTACGTTCTGGCGAGCCCTCTCTCAGTTGAAGAGGTTTGGGGGCTCGGGGCACCGGGTGGGGATAGCGGGCTGCAGCCGCCGAGAGCCATCAACGGGGAAAGCTCTGCTTTAAATCCAGTCGATGACCTTAAGGCTGTGAATGCCCTTAAAATAGAGAAGCGACAGTACTCGCCTACCTTACAGGGCTGTCGCGAGGGCGATGGAGGCAATGCGTGCCGAGCGGCTGGGAACATCTTTGTCAACGACGACAGGCAAACGCACGCATGGAAACTGCAAAAAAAGGTCAAATGGCGGTAAATCCGCTGCGCTACCTGGCCGACCGATTTGGAAACCCGATGCACACACTATTAAAAGCGACACAGGCACAAAAGGCGTTTAAAACTATTTTTTTCCCCCACGTGCGCACATCAACAGGAAAGAGCCAGCTGCGAAACTGATCTCCACGGAGAGCCTCTGTATTCAGAGACAGTCTAAGCTGTGGAGTCTTGTGAGCAAAAATCCCACTCGGTGAACTCCTGGCATTAAAGTTGTGAGCGAGCGATTCGGCTCCTCCATGAATTAGTTTGCTCTGGAGCCCTCCTTCCTGGGCTAAGACAAAAAACTGTGAGCTGGAGGCTAAAAGACTGTGAAACTAAGCTTAGAGGGAGCACTGGTTACTGTCTCTTAGGGTTGCCAACCTCCAGGTGGGGCCTGGGGAATCTCCTGCTTTTACAACTGATCTCCAGCTGACAGAGATCAGCTCCCCTGGAGAAAACGGTTGCTTTGAAGGGCGGACCCTAGGGCGTTGTCCTGTCCTGAGGCTCCTCCCCTCCCCAAACTCCACCCACCCCGGCTCCACCCCCAAAGTCTCCAGGTATTTTCCAACCCAAACCTGGCAGCCCTACTCTCTCTGGACCTGTGGACAAGAGAGAGAAAAGGGCTGTCGTATCCATGCACTCTTTGTGAGCTATGCAGGCCGACCCCCTTTTGGGAAAAACAGAGAACGAGGCTGGACCGGGTACTCTTTGAATTCTGACGCAGGGCAGTGTGTCCACAAAATGGCTTCCACGGGAGGCGGAGTCAGATGCAAAATGCCAGAGAGTGCGCTCCGTTTAACAGAATGCCTTCTAATCAGCGCGGCCAATCGGAAGCCCGGCTGGGTGCAAGCCCCGCCCACCACCTAAAAACATGTTGTCGGAGGCCTTCATGGCCGGAGTCTTGGCAATTTAGAGCCTGACGTTTCGCCAGTAACGGTGACTGGCATCCTCAGGTATAACACAGAAAGATGGAGTGCTCTCTGTGTCAAGGTCCTCCTCCTCCTTGACACAGAGAATATTCCATCTTTCTGTGTCAGGTTCTACAATGCCAAGACCACGGCCTCACAACCTGGAAAATCTACAGTGGCTGCCTAAAAACACTTCGTTGGGCACCCTTCCGACGGCTGCATTGTTAAATTAAATCAATGCATCTCGGCCCTTGCGCATGGCTCCGCTCTCGGGAGTCCTAGAACAACTGGAATTATTTTGGGCAGGGGAGGAGGCAGCGAGTCTCTTGAGATCTTTTCCCCATCGCCCGCCGACGTCCGTGATTCACTGCTGATTTTCCCAAGCATGGGCGGCTTGGCGCAAACAGAACTAGCTGTCTTTTGTTTTTATTTTGTTTTTGTTTTTCCCCCCTTCGTTCCCGGCTCATATCGACGGTGGGGGAGGTAATCGAGAGACTCCTTCCCCTTTGACGCCCAAGCCTCGCTCAAAAATACGGCAGTTTTAAAACCCAGATCGCTCGGAATCGTGGCCAAAGGCAAATTTAGACAGCACCTTTTCAAGAGTTTGTGAGGAGATGAGAAGAAGCCCGGCCAAGGGTCTGTGTAATTTGGGGTCCCCGACATGGTACCTGAAAGTCCACCCTCCAAAGCATCCAGAGCAATGCTCCCTCTAAGCCAGTGGTGGCGAACCTATGGCATGGGGGCCAGAGGCGGCACTCAGCGCCCTCTCTGTGGGCCCGCGTGCCATCGCCCCAGCCAGGCCCAGACCATCATTAAAGTGTTGAATTCTCTGCCAAATAATTTTAAGTAACTGAAAGCATTTGGGATTGCTTTCCTTACTTTGTTTGTATCATCTTAAGTTAATGTATGAGTTTTTTTTTTCAAAAGTAAAACCTCAGTTCAGGTTAAATCGCCGTGTTGGTACTTTGTGATAAATAAGTGGGTTTTGGGTCGCAGTTTGGGCACTCGGTCTCTAAAAGGTTCGCCATCACTGCTCTAAGCTCTGGAGTCCTGTGAGCAAAAATTCTACTTTGTGAGCTACTGGCATGAAAGTGGTGAGCGGGCGATTGGGCTGCGGCATCAATCAGTTTGCTCTGGAGCCCTCCTTCCTGAACGGAGACAAAAATGTGTGTGCTGTTGGCTAATCAACTGTGAGCTAGCTCATACTAACTCAGCTTAGAGGGAACAATGAATTCCAGAGGTGGTTTTGCCATGGCCTGCCTCCGCGTCACAACCCTGGACTGCCTTGGTGGTCTCCCACCCTGATACTAGACAGGGCCGACTCTGCTTAGCTTCTGAGATCTGAGAAGATCGGGCCAGCCTGGGCCGTCCCGGACAAGGGCGTCCCCCCGTTAGGCCTCTGTGGTTCCGCTGTCGCAGTGGCTCACCTGTTCTGGCTCTTGAACAGGTTTGGCTACTGTGTTGTAGGGTTAAAGGAGCAGGCAGGCCAGGATTCGAGAGACCCGGGTTCAGATCCCCACTCTGTGGGCCGACTATTCTGTCTCAGCCTTTCCTACCTCCCAGGGAGGATGGGTGGAGGAAGGAGAGGTTTACTCCACCTTGCGATTCTTAGAGGCAGGGGTCATTTCCTGCGGGAGCGCGCGGCAGTAAAAAGCCCAGGGGGCGGGCACATGCAACAAGCCCCACCCCCTGCTCCCAGCAGCCCTCAGTCAGAGCAAGAAGCAGCCAGGTAAGCTGCAGAGGGCCCGCCCCCCCCGGCCCCCTGGTCCAAAACAGTCCAGTGGCACCTTTAAGACCAGGTTTTATTCAGGTACAAGCTCTCCCTCCTCTGCGAGGACAGATCTGCACGTTCCCCCCCCCCAATAGCTAGCAATCCAAAAGAGTCCAGTGGCACCTTTAAGACCAGGTTTTATTCAGGTACAAGCTCTCCCTCCTCTGTGATCTGCGCCCTCCCCCCCATAGCTAGCAATCCAAAACAGTCCAGTGGGGCCTGAGCGGTGGGTGTTGCCTTCTGACACACTTCCGGTGATGTCAGGGGGTGTGGCATACGCAAATAAGTTATGCTAATGAGTTATGCTAATGAGCTCCCGCACCTCCTTTTCTACGAAATGACCCCTGCTTAGAGGAATGATAGGATGAAAATAGAAAGAGATCGATAAATTGGCCAGATGGTCGGTGGGCCTAACACAGGACACCCGAGTCCCCCAGTCAACACTGTGCAGGGTACCCTGCCCTTAATTCCCTGTCTCCCCTCTCGGTCAGAAACAAATTCACTGTGGCGCGGCGCACTGCGGGCTTTGCACATCAAAAGAAAGGCCAGCAATGCAGGGCTGCGATGTTTGGATGCCAACACAAAATTTGTTGTGTGTGGGCAAACACCGCACAACTTCTCACGTTATCCTGGCAGGATTTGCTCCTTGGCACAAAAAGGACCTTGCAACATCTGTCCTCTGCTTCGCCCTCTGGAGTGCTATTTTAGATACCGACAGACATTTGATTCTGGTTGGTTTTTTTTTTAAAAGCACTACTTTTCCTGTGGGGTCTGCCGATCCGAGGCATGCTGCGTGTCCTCCTTGCTCCAAAACGCTTTATCGGGTCTTTAAATATTTGAAGAAAAGAGAGGGATTTGCTTTTTAGAACAGAAAATACTGAGAAGGCAGGAAACCCCTGGCAGAATAGAAAAGAAGGGGATTTGGGGGGCTGAGTGACTAAGACGGACAGAGATAAATGCAACTGGGGTTGTCAGAGCGGGCCGGATGTGACCAAACAGTGCCCGGCCAAATCCATGTTTGATTCGGCTCGGTCTCCTTCCTCCATTCTTTGCAGTTAGAGGATCAGGAAATGGTTACTGGACACAAATAGGTTTAAGGGTTCCCGGAGGTCTGCAGTGGCCGAGACAGAAATTCTTCCTGCTAATTCTAGAGGAGAAGGGTCAGTTTGCCGGCAAGCGCTGAAAATAGACGTTTTTCTGAGCCTCAGGCTAAGCCCGGGGCTCAGGAAAGGTCTATTTTCAACGCTGCCGGTGAGCTGGACTGACTCATTTAGCAACGTGGTTTTCAAATTTTGAGCAAAACCATTTTGAGCAAAACCCAACCATTCCAATTTCAGACGGCTATGTTTCGGTTCTCTCTCGCCACATGGACCCTCAAGATATTTTGAAAAGGCGTTCTTTCAGACCCGCGATGGTGTTGTTGCCCGATTGGGTTGACGACCTCCAGGTGGGTGTGCAAACGTTTATAGCACTCTGTATAACAGACGTATGTTCAAGGCAAATCAATGTTGTTGCTTTTTCTTTTTCTATGCTGTTATATAAATATTGGTATCAAGTATGATCAAAAATAGGTTTCACGGGAACAGAAAAACAAAGCGCCAGGTTTACATTCTGTTCAAATATTCAGACAGCCCCTCGTCAGTATCACAATCACTAGTCCTAGTGACTCTGATAGTGACTAGTGATTGTGATACTGACTAGTGATTGTGATATTGACAAGGTGCTGTCTGAATATCTGAACAGAATGTAAACCTGCACTTCAATGTTTTGTTCGGGTTAAACCTATTTTTGATCATACTAATATTTATATGACAGTACAGAGATGCGGTGACTCAAGTGGTTAAGACGCTGAACTGCAGGCTGTGGAAGGTCGGCAGTTCAGCAGTTCGAGACCCGAGTGTGCCGCATGACGGAGTGAGCTCCCGTCTCTAGTTCCAGCTCCTGCCAACCTAGCAGTTCGAAAGCAAGAAATTGAAAGTAGATAAATAGGTACCACTTCGGTGGGAAGGCAACAGCGTTCCGTGCGCCTTGGTGTTTAGTCATGTCGGCCACGTGACCACGGAAACATCTTCGGACAGCGCTGGCTCTTCGGCTTTGAAACGGAGATGAGCACCGCAACCCTAGAGTCGGACTCGACTGGCTTTCGAGCAAGGGAGACCTTTACCTTTACTTTACAGAAAAATAAACAAAAATGAAAAGAAAGGGCACAAAACTGATTTAGCTTGAACATATATCTATTATACACACAGTGCTATATACTTTTGCATATCTTCCTAACACTGTGATCAATGCTCCCTCTAAGCTGTGGAGTCCTGTGAGCAAAAATTCTTCTTTGTGAGCTACTGGCGTTAAAGTTGCGAGTGAGCCATTTGGCTACTGCATCAATTAGCTTGCTCCGGAGCCCTCCTTCCTGAGCTGAGACAAGAATGTGTGCGCCAGAGGCTAAAAAAACTGTGAGCTGGCTCACACGAACTCAGCTTAGAGGGAACACTGATCTGTGCCCCTCCGTTTCTGTATTAACCTCCAGGTGGGGCCTGGAGATCTTCCTGCATTTCAACTGATCTACGGGCAATAGAGATCAGTTCCCCTGGAGAAAATGGCCGCTTGGGGGTGTGTGTGTGGATTCTATGGCATTTTACCCTGCTGATGCCCCTCTCCAAACCCTGCCCTCCCCAGCAATGCTCCCTCTAAGCTGTGGAGTCTTGTGAGCAAAAATTCTACTTTTGTGAGCTACTGGCATTAAAGTTGTGAGCAAGCGATTTGGCTACCACATAAATCAGTTTGCTCCGGAGCCCTCCTTCCTGAGCGGAGACAAAAATGCATGAGCCGGAGGCTAAAAAACTGTGAGCTGGCTCACACTAACTCAGCTTAGAGGGAATACTGCTCCGGAGCCCTCCTTCCTGAGCGAAGACAAAAATGCGTGTGCCGGAGGCTAAAAAAACGGTGAGCTGGCTCACACTAACTCAGCTTAGAGGGAACACTGCTCTGGAGCCCTCCTTCCTGAGCGAAGACAAAAATGCGTGCGCCGGAGGCTAAAAAACTGTGAGCGAGCTCACACTAACTCAGCTTAGAGGGAATACTGCCCTGGAGCCCTCCTTCCTGAGCGAAGACAAAAATGCGTGAGCCGGAGGCTAAAAAAACGGTGAGCTGGATCACAATAACTCAGCTTAGAGGGCATAGAGGCTGAGGCCTTCCCCTGATAAGAAAGTCAGAAGAGCCCTGCTGGATCAGACCTGTGGTCCACCTAGTCCAGCATCCTGTCTCACACAGCGGTCAGCCAGTTCCTCTGGACAGCCAACAACAGGGCAGAGAGGCCGAGGCCTTCATAAGAACCTCAGAAGAGCCCTGCTGGGTCTGACCGGTGGTCCATCTAGTCCAGCATCCTCTCTCACACAGCGGCCAACCAGTTCCTCTGGAGGGACAATAACAAGGCGTAGAGGCCAAGGCCTTCCCCCGATAAGAAGAGCCCCATTGGATCAGACCAGTGAGGGTCCATCTGGTCCAGCATCCTGTCTCACACAGTGGCTGACCCCTTCCTCCGAATGGCCAAGAAGAAAGCAGAGAGGCCGAGGCCTTCCCCTGATGTTGCCTCCCGGCTCTGGGATTCAGCGGCTGTCTGCCTTCTTAATGGGGAGGTTCCCCTCAGTCACCACAGCCAGTAATAAGAACATAAGAAGACCCGGAGTAATGAATCAAAAACCACCCCTGGGTGACCTCCCTCAAACACTCACTTCCCTTCTCCAAAGCCCACTGAATTTCCACTGTCGGCATCCGTGCAAGGACAGGGACCACCGCACACGCTCCGCTCTCGCTCGCCTCAAATGTCCCCTGTGGCTGCATCAGATTTCATGGTGCCTGGGTTTCCGAGCAGGCAGAGAGGGCCCTGACCGGAATTAAAAAAGACAAAGCCAAAACCAAATGTCACTTCTCCTTCCAGTGACTGCAATCGCATTAAGGGCAACAAACCCTTCAAGACCGGCAATCGCGGTTTTCTTTCAGAGGTTACTGCGAAGAAAAGAAGAAGAAGAGAAGAGATTGGATTTATACCCTGCCCTTCACTACCCGAAGGAGTCTCAGAGCGGCTGACAAACTCCTTTCCCTTCCCCTCCCCACAACAGACACCCTGTGAGGTGGGTGGGGCTGAGAGAGCTCTGACAGAAACGGCTCTTTCAGGAACAGCTGTGCCAGAGCTTGTGACTGACCCAAGGTCACATCAGCAGGTGCAAGTGGAGGAGTGGGGAATCAAACCCGGTTCTCCCAGATTAGAGTCCGAGCACTTAACCACTACACCAAACTGGCTCTCTGCGTGAGGGTTGAGGGGTCTGCGTGAGGGTTGAGGGGTTGGAAAACAAGCAGTCAGCCGAACCCCCCCCCCTTCCCACGAGAACGACACCTTTCACAAGCCCCAACAATTCACAAGTCCAGTTCACAAGCCCGAGATCTCCAATTCGAACCCACAACTTCCTCATCCCTCATTACTCTTTCAAACAGTTCAGCCAGTTTGGTGTGCGAGCCAGTTTGGTGTAGTGGTTCAGTGCGCGGACTCTAATCTGGGAGAACCAGGTCCGATTCCCCACTCCTCCACTTGCACCTGCTGGGTGACCTTGGGCAAGCCATAGTTCTGTGAAAGCTGTCCTTGAAAAAGAGCAGTTTCTGTCAGAGCTCTTTCAGCCCCACCGACCTCACAGGGTGTCTCTTGTGGGGAGGGGAAGGGAAAGGGATTGTAAGACACTCTGAGACTCCTCTGGGTAGTGAAGGGCGGGGTATAAATCCAATCCTTCTTCTTCACTTCAATATTCCTAATTCTCCTCCAAAACTCCTTTCAAATTCCCTTCTTTTTTTCAAATCCTTCTGCTACCGTCTCTATAGTCTCAAGGCTCCGTTTAAAACCGAGAGGCGCTTGATGAATTTAAATAATTAAAGCAACCAGAATTTCATTGCTAACGCTGTAAAATGCAGAGCACGGGTGGAAGTCATAAAAAAACCCGTTGCTCCAGCAAATAATAAAAGTAATAAAGTTTTCCTATAAATTATTTCTTGCCCGTCGACCTTCCGGGACTTTCAAGAAAATGCTTCGCTGGCACGGTGGCAGCAAATGCAAAAGGAAACCTGAAATGTACCGCTTTAAGATGCTAGTGGGGAATTTATATGACTGAATGCCCCTCCATGCCCAAAACACACGAAGCAGCACATCAGAGCCAAGGCCAGGGGTCATTTCCTGTAGGAGCGCACAGGAGTGGAGCTCCGGCAGTAAAGAGCCCAGGGGGCAGGCACATTCAACAAGCCCCACCCCCTGCTCCCAGCAGCCCTCAGTCAGAGCAAGAAGCAACCAAGTAAGTTGAGGAGCTCCCCCCGGCCCCCCGGTCAAAAACAGCCCAGTGGCACCTTTAAGACCAAGTTTTATTCAGGTACAAGCTCTCCCTCCTCTGCGAGGACAGATCTGCACATCCTCCCCCCCCTCCAATAGCTAGCAATCCAAAACAGTCCACTGGAGCCTGAGCGGTGGGTGTTGCCTTCTGACACACTTCCGGTGATGTCAGGGGGTGTGGCATATGCAAATAAGTTATGCTAATGAGTTATGCTATTGAGCTCCTGCACCTCTTTTTCTACGAAATGACCCCTGGCCAAGGCTAAGCCAAACACCCTTTCCCTTGAGATGCTAGTTTTCTACCTGCGGGGAGTCTTCAATTACGGAGTCTTCAATTATGGAAGCTCATATCTGCAGCTCAGAAACAGGACTACTGCCTGCCAGCAGCATGGGAAAAGTAGGTTCTGATTTTAAAAAATCACGGACTTTCTTGGGCCCTGTCTGCACCTGTATTTTGTCTCGGTTTCTGAGCGCATCCTATTCTCCCGTTCTGCCTTCCCTCCCGCTTTCACTTCCAGTTTATGTCAGGGCTTTTTCTTGTCTCCGCATTTGAAACCGAGAAACAGGAAAGTCTTCATCGTGGACCTTAAGGCTGTGACATTCCCCGGTAGCCATTACTTTTGACTTCTTGGCGTCCGGCTGTAACTTTCTTAAAGGTAAAGGTAAAGGTTCCCTTGCTCGAAAGCCAGTCGAATCCGACTCTAGGGTTGCGGTGCTCATCTCCGTTTCAAAGCCGAAGAGCCAGCGCTGTCCGAAGACGTTTCCGTGGTCATGTGGCCGGCGTGACTAAACACCAAGGCGCATGGAACGCTGTAAGTTTCTTAGCCGCTTCCAAAACTCCACTCAGTTAATGGAAACCCCGAAGAAAGGGGGATTGAGGCAGACCTGTGAAGTGCAGCATCCGTGTCCCCTTGTGTAGATTCCACGGAGATTTTGGCAAGTGCAAATCTTAAAAGGGGTGCTGTGGCTCATGTTCAACGGGCGCTGGTGCAGGAGATGTTCCCAGTGGACTGTGCCGTGAGGGAGAGCCACCTCGGCCTCCCGTTTCCCCAGCCACGGTGGGCACTCGGAACGCGCCACATTCACCTTGCTGCGCACCATCGATGCTTGAAAAGGATCCGAGGATGCAAATATACTATCCTCCTTCCTCAACAGGCTCTGGCTGGTCTCTAAGGTGTCCCGGGGCTCAAATCCAACCTTCCGTCCTAGCCGAGAATACCACCAAGTTGAGCCAGTTTGGGGTAGTGTTCAAGAGCGGTGGACTCTAATCTGGGAGAACCGGGTTCCGGTTCCCCACTCTTCCACATGGAGCCAGCTGGGTGACCTCGGGTCAGTCACGGCTCTCTCAGACCTCTCTTTTTGTTGTTGTTCAGTCACACAGTCGAGTCCGACTCTTCGCGACCCCATGGACCAGCTCCCACCAGGCCCTCCTGTCTTCCGCCATCCTCTGAAGTTTGCTCAATTTCATGTTCATAAGAACATAAGAACATAAGAAACGCCAATGTTGGATCAGGCCAAAGGCCCATCCAGTCCAACACTCTGTGTCACACAGTGGCCAGAAATACCAGTGCCATCAGGAGGTCCAGCAGTGGGGCCAGGACATTAGAAGCCCTCCCACTGTTGACCCCCCCCAAGCACCAAGAAGACAGAGCATCACTTGCCCCAGAGCCCCTAGCTATACCTTGTGGCTAATAGCCACTGATGGACCTCTGCTCCATATGCTTATCTAATTCCCTTTTGAAGCCATCCATGCTTGTAGCACCCACCACTTCCTGTGGCAGTGAATTCCATGTGTTAATCACTCTTTGGGTGAAGAAGGACGTCCTTTTATCCGTTCTAACCCGACCGCTCTGCAGTTTCATGGAGTGCCCACGAGTTCTTGTATTGTGAGAAAGGGAGAAAAGTACCTCTTTCTTTACCTGCTCTTTCCCATGCATAATCTTATAAACCTCGATCATGTCACCCCTCAGTCGTCTTTTCTCCAAGCTAAAGAGCCCTAAGCGCTTTAACCTTTCCTCATAGGGAAAGTGTTCCAACCCTTTTATCATTCGAGTTGCCCTTTTCTGCACTTTTTCCAAAGCTATAATATCCTTTTTAAGGTGTGGTGCCCAGAACTGCACACAGTATTCCAAATGAGGTCTCACCATTGATTTATATAGGGGCATTATTATATTGGCTGATCTGTTTTCAATACCCTTCCTAATAATCCCCAGCATAGCATTGGCCTTCTTTAT
>NW_015176492.1:25984-27732 GCF_001447785.1 Gekko japonicus | reverse complement strand
AACAACATTATGATCACTGTTTCCAAGCGGTGCAATCACTTTTACATCTCTCACCAGGTCTTGAGTGTTACTTAGGACCAAATCAAGGATCGCCTCTCCCCTGGTAGGTTCCGTGACCATCTGGGCCTGGTGATTTTTCAGTTTTTAAGTTGTCTATCAGTTTTAGGACCTCCTCTCTCGTCACCTCAATCTGACTCAGGTTGCATCTATGACACTGTCTAACCATCTCATCCTTTGCCGTCCCCGTCTTCTTTGACCTTCAATCTTTCCCAGCATCAGGGTCTTCTCCAGTGAGTGCTCCCTTCTCATTTGGTGGCCAAAGTATTTGAGCTTCAGTTTCATTCTCTGGCCTTCCAGGGAACAGTCAGGGTTGATTTCTTTTAGGATGGACTGATTTGTTCTTCTTGCAGTCCAAGGGACTCTCAAGAGTCTTCTCCAGCACCATAGTTCAAAAGAATCTATTATTCGGCGCTCGGCCTTCCTTATAGTCCAACTCTCGCAGCCATACATGACTACTGGGAATACCATTGCTTTGACCATGCGGACTTTTGTTGGCAGGGTGATGTTTCTACTTTTTATCATGCTGTTGAGGTTCGCCATCGCTTTCCTCTCAAGGAGCAGGCGTCTTTTAATTTCATGGCTGCTGTCACAGTCTGCGGTGATCTGGGACCCCAGGAACGTGAAGTCTGTCACTACTTCCACAACTTCCCCTTCTATTTGCCAAGGAGTGAGCTCTCTAGCTCAACCCAAAAGAGCTAGAACTTAAAATTGCCAGTCCATCTTCAGATCTCCTGGCTACCCCACACACAATGCCATACGATAATTATTAATTATTATTATTATTCCACTAAATTCCTAAATCCAGCTATATTCCTGAATCTGCCATGGCTTAGCCTTTTGTGGGCTAGAGTCCATCCTCAGGGGCCCAGTGCAGCCCCCTGCGACTGATATATAGAGATGTGTGTGCATTACAGTTGCCAACCCCCAGGTGGAACCTAGAGTTCTCCCAGAATTAAATTGCTCTTCAGATGACAGAGATCAGTTCCCCTGGAGAACACGACTGCTTTGGAAGGCGGACTCTATGGCATTATACCCTGCTTGGTGAGACCCAGTGTGGTGTAGTGGTTAGGAGCGCGGACTCTAATCTGGGAGAACCAGGTTTGATCCCCCACTCCTCCACATGCAGCTGCCGGTGTGACCTTGGGTCAGTCACAAGTTCTCTCAGAGCTGTCCTCTCAGGAGCAGTCCTCGAGAGAGCTCTCTCAGCCCCACCGACCTCACAAGGTGTCTGTTGTGGGGAGGGGAAGGGAAAGGAGATTGTAAGCGGCTTAGAGACTCCTCTGGGTAGTAAAGGGCGGGGTATACATTTCTTCTTCTGTTTCTTCTTCTGCTGTTTCTTCTTCTTCTGTTACTTCTCCTTCTTCAAACTCGACCCTTTTCAGGCTCCAGCCCCAAATCTCCAGGAATTTCCCGTCTCGGAGTTGGCAACTTTAATTCACGGGGGACGAAAGGCATGAAAAAGTAGGGCCGAAAGATCCTGAAACTGCCAAGAGGAGAATGTTTCCGATCGCCGGCAAGGAAGACCCCTTTGGGGAAAGACAATTTATTCCAGGCCTGGCAGTGACTCACTGGCGACCCCCTCTCAACCCTCCGGGGAATTTGCCTTCCGGAAGGTGGCTTGTAGGGCGGGAGAGAAGAGCCGCCAACTCTCTAATGAGATTTCTTAGGCCTGGGGGTACGTGGGGGGG
>NW_015176492.1:3211-25966 GCF_001447785.1 Gekko japonicus | reverse complement strand
GGAGGCGGAGCGCTTTTCTCTCTTGCGGGTATTCAGTATAATTGCATGCCTCGCAGCGTTCTTGGAAAACAGAGAAAAATCCCAAGGAGAAATTGGGAAGCAGAAGGTTGCGGTAATTTCAGGACTGCCCCGGCTTCATACTAACAGGGTTTTGCGATGATGGGAGTTCTCTCTTTCAGCTGTGCTATCGCTAGGGTTGCCAGTCCCTAGGTGGAACCTGGAGATCTCCAAGAATAACAACTGATCTCCAGACGAACTCTAATCCGGGAGAACCGGGTTCGATTCCTCACTCCTCCACCAGCAGCTGCATGTGGAGGAGTGAGGAATCGAACCCGGTTCTCCCGGATTAGAGTCCGCAGCTGCTGGTGTGACCTTGGGTCAGTCACACGTTCTGTCAGAGCTGTTCTCTCAAAGTGCTTTTCACTTTGGAGGAAGCCGTGAGCTCACTAAGAGAGACCTTTTGCAGTGTTCACTGGTGACATTTGGATATTTTTCTTGGAATTGGGCAACATTGTGCTTGGAAATATCTGTTGAACTCCCTGAGGAAGACCCTGACACAAGAGGATATCTGGACCTCTGTTGGAGGAAGAATGAGCACCAATTCAAAATAGACTTAAAAGGAGTCCTCCCTCTTAAAACTTTTGTACAATTAAGGAGGACTGGTATTAATAAAGGGGTTGTGCGATATCTTTTGTTATATAAAAAGACAATACAACTTTTTTTGGATATATGATTCTTTCTATGTGACAATGTTTATGTGACAATTGATATAATGGTGAACGGTTTATAAGAAAAAAATTAAAAATATAAAAAATATACAAAAACGAATAAATTTTTTTTAAAAATTACTTGGGATACTTTGGAACTGTCTGTAGCACGGTATTTGTTGATTTTTGGTGTGACCTGGGGTCAGTCGTAAGTTCTTTCAGACCTGTCCTCTCAAGGGCAGTTCTCAAGAGAGCTCTCTCAGCCCCACCGACCTTACAGGGTGTCTGTTGTGGGGAGGGGAAGGGAAAGGAGGTTGTAAGCTGCTCTGAGACTCCTTCGGGTAGTGAAGGGCGGGGTATGAATCCAACCTCCTCCTCCTCCTCTTCTTCTTCAGGTGAACTGACCTGTCACATGGAGATCAGTTGTAACACCAGGAGATCTCCAGTCACCATCTGGAGATTGGCAACCCTACATTATACCCTGCAGACGTCCCTGTTCCCCAAACTCTGCCCTCCTCAGACTCTCCAGGTATTTTCCAACCAGGGGTTGGCAACCCTACTTAGCCCTGTTAGACTTCTATTCTGATTTCCGTAACTCAGGGTGAGTGGCAGAGTACTCAAACCTACACAGAACTTGACAGGTGTTCTAGAAAAATGGCAGATTATTTGCGAGGATGAAACCCACCCCTCTCCCCCTTCGCCTAAACCCCTGCCACTCCAAGACCTTACCCACAACGTCTTCAAAAAGATGCTTTGGCAGATTTCCAGTGGCGGGGAGTTCCACGGTTGAGAAAGGTGAGGTCCCGAGAACGTCTCCTCCGGACGAGACGACCCACAGAGAGATGGGGACATTAGGAACGCAGGAATCGGTTTGCCGGAGTTCAAGGTCCATCCAGTGCACTGCTGGAAATCCCAGGAAAAGTTCGCCATCAGGATACAAAGGTGACTGGCCAATCTAGGCTTGCCAGTCTCCAGGTGGGGCCTGGAGATCTCCCGCTTTTACGACTGATCTCCAGCTGACAGAGATCAGCTCCCCTGGAGGAAATGGCTGCTTTGAAGGGTGGGCTCTGTGGCACCGGACCATGTGGAGGCCCCCCCCCTCCCCAAACCCCGCCCTCTCCTGGCTCCCCCCCCCCCCCAAAGCCTCCAGGTATTTTCCAACCCAGACCTGGCAACCCTAGGCCAATCTCGGTCCCCAGTGTTTTGTAGTCGGAGGTATACTGCCTTTTAACAGGGAGGTTCCATTTCTCCGTTATAGCCGATAGCTGTCCAGAGACGCGTCTTCCTTCTCTGTTCTTTTGAAGCTAGTCACCACACCTTGTAATAATGAATATTCATGTATCATATTAGGTGTGCCAAGAAATACTTCTGCTCGCTTGTCCTGAATCTTCTACCAGTCACCTTCATAGGATGACTCAGAGTTCAAATAGTATGATGGGGTTTGTGTGTGTGCGTGTGTGTGTGAGAGAGAGAGAGAGAGAGAGAGAGAGAGAGAGAGAGAGAGAGAGAGAATCGTTTCTAATCCCCTTTCTTTACCCTGCTTATAATGTTACAGACCCTACGCCTTTTTAAACTTAAAAAACTCCAACAGGAGCCTTGCCAATCTCCATTTGTGGCCCAGAGATTACCCGGAATTACAGTTGATCTCCAGATAACAGATCCGTTTCCCAGGAGAAAATGGCTTCTTTGGAGGGTGGAGCCTATGGCGTTGTAGCCCCCTGAAGACCAGGGGTCATTTCCTGCAGGAGTGCACAGGAGCGGAGCTCCGGCAGTAAAGAGCCAAGGGGGCGGGCACATGCAACAAGCCCCGCCCCCTGCTCCCAGCAGTCCTCAGTCTTAGCAAGAAGCAGCCAGCACCCTCCCGGCCCTCCGATCCAAAACAGCCCAGTGGTACCTTTAAGACCAAGTTTTATTCAGGTACAAGCTCTCCCTCCTCTGTGAGGACAGATCTGCACGTTCCCCCCACCACCAATAGCTAGCAATCCAAAACAGTCCAGCGGAGCCTGAGCGGTGTGTATTGCCTTCTGACACACTTCCGGTGATGTCAGGGGGTGTGGCATATGCAAATAAGTTATGCTAATAAGTTATGCTAATGAGCTCCTGCACCTCTTTTTCTACAAAATGACCCCTGCTGAGGACCTTCCCCTCCCAAAACCCCACTCTTCCCATACCCCACCCCCAGATTCCCAGGAATCCCCCAAACCGGAGTTGGCAACCGTATCCAACTGCTTTAGCTTTTCCTCACAGGAAAAGATGCTTCGAGCTCCTAATAGTTTTAAGTTTAGTTTTCTGCAACATCCCTTTTGTGTCTGCGTATCCCTTTCAAAGCGCTTCTTCTGCACCACCTTCTTACAATCTTCACAACAGCCCTGTGAGGCAGGCTGATATTGTCATCCCCATATTGTGGGGGGGGGAGGGAAGGGAAAGAAGTTTGAATAATGGGTGAGTTGTTAAAATACACTTTGCTGAGTTTCTTTGCAAAGGTAAAGATTGGCTGCTCCTAATTCTGGGACCATCTGCAGGAAGGTGGATTCCTTTTGTCAAGTCAAGTCAAAGTTTATCAGGATTTCAAGATCAGAGAACAGCATCAAAATCATCAACAAACATTGCCTTGCTTGTTAGCTATTGTAGATTTCCCGGGTTGTATGGCCGTGGTCTTGGCATTGTAGGACCTGACGTTAGCTGTGACTGGCATCCTCAGAGGTATAACACAGAAAGACGGAGTACTCTCTGTGTCAAGGTGAGAAGAAAAATGGTAGGCAGGTAAGTTATATCTGCTCCGGAAGGTGGGGTAGGGCTGAGCCATTATCTCGTAGGAGTTCCCCAGGCTGTGAACATGCTAATGGAGGAGCTTTCCTGAGGAGGTTCTTTTGTATATGGATTGTTTCCTGAGGAGGTTTCCTGTTTCCTGAGGAGGTTCTTTTGTATATGGATTGTTTCCTGAGGAGGTTTCCTGTTTCCTGAGGAGGTTCTTTTGCATGTGGATTCTAACGTCAGGTCCTACAATGCCAAGACCACGGCCATACAACCCGGAAAATCTACAACAGATAATGAACTCCCGGCCGTGAAAGCCTTTGAGAACATATTGCCTTGCTTGCATTTGTTACATTGGTTGCATGACATAAGTATACGAGGCTTAAAATACAATTCAGGTTGCCGGCTCTAGGTTGGGAAATACCTGGAGGTTTTAGGGGTGGAGTCTGAGGAGGGTGGGGTTTGGGGGGAGGGGAGGGACTTCGGTGTGGTATAATACCATAGAGTCTTCCTTTCCAGTTTCTCCAGGGGAATTGATCTCTGTCATATGGAGATGATTTGTAATAGCCGGAGATCTCAAGCCACTATCTGGAGATTGGCAACTCTAAATAGAATGCTTGGTTAAGATCCTTTTGTAAGCTATGCGGTAGGCCGGGGGCCCCAACCTCTTTGAGCCTGTGGGCAGCGCCTTCGAAATTCTGAAACAAGGTAGAGGGCCACAAAATGGCTGCCACGTGAGGCGGAGACATCCCAAAATGGCCGCCACGGCTCACATCCAGCCATGCAGCGAAAATCGCTGTGCTGTGGTGGCAGCTGCCGCCAAAGCGATGTTTCCAAAAATCTACACAACCAATCAAACCTCCATCTGGCCTTGGATACTTTCTAAAAGCACTTGAGGGTGTGAGGAAAAATGTCGGCGGGCACCATGTTGGGGACCCCTGCAGTAGGCCCGAAATCCTTTTTTTCCCCTTAGCGCTCTTATCATTCTTCCTCAGGGCAACTGAGCTGAAAAGACTGGCACGATCGACTCAGAAGGAGGCACCGAGCATCGTCCTTCGGGGGACGTTATGGAGAACGTCCACGAACTACAGCACCCGCTCTTGGCCAAAAACCCCGGGAAGGTGCCCCTGCAGAATGAGATGCTCAGCCGAGCTGGTCACCAGGAACATTCCAGATTGTTTTCCCGCCAGGCGCTGCCCGACTTCCCTTGGTTCCACCCGCCGGGCTCCGTTCTCGCCAACCAGCTCTTAGATCCCGGCAGCCTGCAAAGGACAGTGGAGCCGTACCGTCCTTCCGACCCAGCGCTGTACCCCGAGCGGTGGAAGGCAAACTTCCAGGGCTGGAAGAAGAAAGATTACATCGAAACGGCCTTCGGGGACAGCAAGGAGGCCGGAGAGCTACCCCGGAAGGTGGCCCTCGAGAAGGACATTCACACGGTCTGCTACGAAGTGGGCGACGTGGAAGGTCTGGAGCTCGAGGTAAGATGGGCCGGGGTAGAGGCAGGGATGCAAGAAATTTGCAGGGAAAGATACCCTGGACAGCAAACGTGACCTTCATAAATGGGATTGGGGGAACACAGACACACAGTGTAGTTGTATTAGAAAAGAGCAGGGGTCATTTCGTAGGAAAAGAGGTGCAGGAGCTCATTAGCATAACTCATTTGCATAATTTTTTGCATAGGCCACACCCCCTGACATCACCGGAAGTGTGTCAGAAGGCAACACCCACCGCTCAGGCTCCACTGGACTGTTTTGGATTGCTAGCTATCGGGGGGGGGGGGCGTGCAGATCTGTCCTCGCAGAGGAGGGAGAGCTTGTGCCTGAATAAAACTTGGTCTTAAAGGTGCCACTGGACTGTTTTGGATTGCTAGCTATCGGGGGGAGGGGAACGCGCAGATCTGTCCTCGCAGAGGAGGGAGAGCTTGTACCTGAATAAAACTTGGTCTTAAAGGTGCCCCTGGACTGTTTTGGACCGGGGGGGGGGAGGGGGAGCTCTGCAACTTACCTGGCTGCTTCTTGCTCTGACTGAGGGCTGCTGGGAGCAGGGGGCGGGGCTTGTTGCATGTGCCCGCCCCCTGGGGCTCTTTACTGCCGGAGCTCCGCTCCTGTGTGCTCCTGCAGGAAATGACCCCTGGAAAAGAGCAAGAGTCCAGGAGCACCTTCAAGACTAACAAAATTTGTGGTAGGGGATGAGCTTTTGGGAGTCACTGCTCACTTCTTCAAACAGATCAAGATGGGGGGGTCATGTTAGTCTGTCTGCAGCAGGAGAAAAGAGCAGGAGTCCAGGAGCACCTTAAAGATTAACCAAATTTGTGGCAGGGTAGGAGCTTTCGGGAGTCACTGCTCACTTCGTTAGATACAGCTAGAATGGGAGTCCATCCGTCCTTCTATCTTGGAGAGATTATCGTTTGCCATCTACAATCACTCCACTCTCCAGGATGCAAGGATAGATGGACTCCCATTCTAGCTGCGTCTGAAGAAGTGAGCAGTGACTCCCGAAGGCTCCGATCCTGCCACAGATTTTGTTAGTCTTGAAGGTGCTACTGGAATCTTGCTCTTTCCTACTGCTACAGACTAACACAGTTATCTTTCTTGATCTGTCTCCACAGAGTAGTATGTATATTATCTTTGTCTAAGACCACGCAGTATTGTGCCCCACGCAAGACAGTCATGCAAGACAGGGCCTTTTTAGGAGTGGCCCCGAACCAGAGGAACACCCTCCTGCAAGGACGAGGTTCAGGGCTCTTCCTCCAGGCACCCCCTGTGATCGAGAAAGGCACAACCCTTTCCCTCTCGTGTCGCCACAACTGGAAGTGGAGGTGGCCATGATGGAGGGGGGGGGAGGGACACACTGAACCCAAACAACCACCCAAGCCCGTGGCTGGAACCAGGTTGAGACAGGGCTGAGCTTCCTCCATGGAACTCAAGGCAGCATACAGGAGTCTCCTTTCCCCCATTCTATCCTCACAACAATCCTGTGAGGTAGGGTCACCCGAAAGAGAGCGACTGGCTGAAGGCCGCCCCTGGGGGCTTCGGGGTCCACCAAATTTATTTCCAGATGGGTGTTTGGTTTCATGCCACGGTTTTGCATTTTGAATAAAGGAAGCCGCCGGTCAATATGAAGATTCTGCAATCCAGCCCAGAAATCCATTCGTGCAGATGAGACCTTGCTTGATGTTTTAAATAATGTTTACAGGAACCCCATTAATCCCGTCAGGAACTTGCATTCCTGTCAGATGAAAGAGTTAAGCCCCGCAACCCTGTTTCTTGCAATAATCATTCAAATGTGGAAAATGGAGGCCTGAGTCTGCCCGTTATTGCCTTTTCAGGGCTCTTTTTGTAGAAATGCATTTGTTACATTGGTTGCATGACATAAGTATACGAGGCTTAAAATACAATTCAGGTTGCCGGCTCTAGGTTGGGAAATACCTGGAGATTTTAGGGGTGGAGTCTGAGGAGGGTGGGGTTTGGGGGGAGGGGAGGGACTTCGGTGTGGTATAATACCATAGAGTCTTCCTTTCCAGTTTCTCCAGGGGAATTGATCTCTGTCATATGGAGATGATTTGTAATAGCCGGAGATCTCAAGCCACTATCTGGAGATTGGCAACTCTAAATAGAATGCTTGGTTAAGATCCTTTTGTAAGCTATGCGGTAGGCCGGGGGCCCCAACCTCTTTGAGCCTGTGGGCAGCGCCTTCGAAATTCTGAAACAAGGTAGAGGGCCACAAAATGGCTGCCACGTGAGGCGGAGACATCCCAAAATGGCCGCCACGGCTCACATCCAGCCATGCAGCGAAAATCGCTGTGCTGTGGTGGCAGCTGCCGCCAAAGCGATGTTTCCAAAAATCTACACAACCAATCAAACCTCCATCTGGCCTTGGATACTTTCTAAAAGCACTTGAGGGTGTGAGGAAAAATGTCGGCGGGCACCATGTTGGGGACCCCTGCAGTAGGCCCGAAATCCTTTTTTTCCCCTTAGCGCTCTTATCATTCTTCCTCAGGGCAACTGAGCTGAAAAGACTGGCACGATCGACTCAGAAGGAGGCACCGAGCATCGTCCTTCGGGGGACGTTATGGAGAACGTCCACGAACTACAGCACCCGCTCTTGGCCAAAAACCCCGGGAAGGTGCCCCTGCAGAATGAGATGCTCAGCCGAGCTGGTCACCAGGAACATTCCAGATTGTTTTCCCGCCAGGCGCTGCCCGACTTCCCTTGGTTCCACCCGCCGGGCTCCGTTCTCGCCAACCAGCTCTTAGATCCCGGCAGCCTGCAAAGGACAGTGGAGCCGTACCGTCCTTCCGACCCAGCGCTGTACCCCGAGCGGTGGAAGGCAAACTTCCAGGGCTGGAAGAAGAAAGATTACATCGAAACGGCCTTCGGGGACAGCAAGGAGGCCGGAGAGCTACCCCGGAAGGTGGCCCTCGAGAAGGACATTCACACGGTCTGCTACGAAGTGGGCGACGTGGAAGGTCTGGAGCTCGAGGTAAGATGGGCCGGGGTAGAGGCAGGGATGCAAGAAATTTGCAGGGAAAGATACCCTGGACAGCAAACGTGACCTTCATAAATGGGATTGGGGGAACACAGACACACAGTGTAGTTGTATTAGAAAAGAGCAGGGGTCATTTCGTAGGAAAAGACATTCGGTGGGAAGGTAACAGCATTCCATGTGCCTTGGTGTTTAGCCATGCCGGCCACATGACCACGGAAACGTCTTCGGACAGCGCTGGCTCTTCGGCTTTGAAACGGAGATGAGCACCACAACCCTAGAGTCGGACTCGACTGGCTTTCGAGCAAGGGAACCTTTGCCTTTACTATGAAAAGTTGTATCAGTCCAGGGTCCCTGTGCAGAGGCAGGCAATGGCAAACCCCCTATTTGTCTCTTGCCTTCACCTAGACGGCCCAGGTTAGCCCAATCTCATCAGATTTCGGAAGCTAAGCAGGGTCGGTTCCATTGAACTACCGTGTCTAACAGCCATTGTTGGACTTGCGCTCTCCGCATGAGAGCCAGTTTGGTGTAGTGGTTAGGAGCACAGACTGTAATCTGGGAGAACCGGGTTTGATTCCCCACTCCTCCACCTGCAGCTGCTGGTGTGACCTTGGGTCAGTCACAAGCTCTTTCAGAGCTGTTCTCTCAAGGGCAGTCCTCGAGAGAGCTCTCTCAGCCCCACCTCCCTCACAGGGTGTCTGTTGCGGGTAGGGGAAAGGGGACTGTAAACCACTCTGAGACTCCTTCCTGTTGTGGGGAGGGAAAGGGGAAGGGATTGTAAGCCGCTCTGAGACTCCTTCAGGTATTGAAGGACGGGGTATAAATTCAATCTCCTCTTCTTCTTCTACTTAATCCCTTTTTAAAGCTATCTGAGTGGCCGCCACAACACCTTGTTTCAGTCAATTCCATAAGTTATTTAGGAGGATCCTTAATCACTGGAAAGTTACCAGGGGGGGCAGTGTATGTGTCGGGGGAATAATTCATTTGTGAATCAAAGACGACGTCTCTGATCTTCTGGAACTTAATAACACCCCAGAGCTCCAAAATTCTACCGACGGCAGGCTTCACTGGCTGCAGTTCCTCAAAGATCCCCGAGAGCAGCCCATTAAGGAAACGACAGGTTGTCTTTGAACTGAGAGAAGTACATCTTCCCCTAATCTAAAGCAGAGCAAAGTAGATGGACGGGGATGGGGGGGGACATGTTATCTGCTGGATTCCATATGAGCCCTAACTCAGTCACAAAATCCATTCGGTCCTCATGAAGGTCTGTGAGAAATGGGCCAAGGACAGAACTACATTATTTTCCACACTGATTTCTTTTTAATCGGGGTGTGTGTGTGATTATTTGAAGGGGGAGGTACAGAGAGGGCCTATTGAAACCTCCCTCCTCAGGCCCCTTCTCTGTTGAAGAATGCCGCCCTCAAACTGCTTTCTGCTTATACTGGGGAGGGGGAAATATACATCCCCTCCTTAAATATTCCTTTTTGGTGTCGTGCCAGTTTGGTGTAGCGGTTAGGAGCGTGGACCCTAATCTGGGAGAGCCGGGTTTGATTCCCCACTCCTCCTCCACCTGCAGCTGCTGGTGTGACCTTGGGTCAGTCACAAGTTCTCTCAGAGCTGTTCTCTCAAGGGCAGTCCTCGAGAGAGCTCTCTCAGCCCCACCAACCTCACAGGGTATCTGTTGTGGGGAGGGGAGGGGAAATGAAGGGGGGGGGGAAGGGAGACTGTAAGCCACTCTGAGACTCCTTAGGTTGGTAAAGGGCGGGGTATAAATCCAATCTCCTCTTGTGGTTTCTCATTGCCTGACTCCGCGTCATGACCCTGCTTTCACTTCCAAATACTAGCCAGGGTTGACTCTGCTTGGTTTCCAAGATCTGACAAGATCAGGCGAGCCTGAGCTATCCAGGTCAGGTCAAAATATTCCCTAGTGGAGGTAAAAGAGACCAGGGGCTCATGTGGGGTAGCGAGCATAGCGTAGTGGTTAAAGCGTCAGACGAGGATCTGAGAGTCCCGAGTTCAAATCCACACCTGTGCTATGGACACTCACTGGGTGACCTTGGGCAGGGGTCATGTCATAGAAAAAGAGCTAGGGGAACTCATTAGCATAACTCATTAGCATATGCCACACCCCCTGACATCAGGGGCCCGGCGGTGGACCTGCAAGGCCGGCGGGAGTGCAAGGAAGCCCCGCGAAGGCCCTCCCTGGCCCCAGGCAGGCAGGGGTGGGGAGAGGCAGGGAGGAAGCAACTTACCCTCCCTCTTCTCCTGCCTCCTCCTGGCTGAATGAGGGCCGGAAGCGGGGCGGCCGGAAGCTGGGGGCGGGGCTTCGTTATGTGCCCCCCCTGCACCTCACCCGGGGGAACTGCGTTCCCCCGCGATCCCCCCCAAAATGACCTCTGACCTTGGGCCAGTCACACACTCTCTCAGCCTAGCCTACTATAAAGGGTTGTTGTGAGGATAAAGAAGAAGAAGAGATGGGATTTATACCCCGCCCTTCACTACCCGAAGGAGTCTCGGAGCGGCTGACAATCTCCTTCCCCTCCCCACAACAGACACTGTATGAGGTAGGTAGGGCTGAGAGAGCTCTTTCAAGGACTGCTCCTGAGAGAACAGCTCTATGAGACCTTGTAACTGACCTAGAGATGTAAAATTTCCAAAAATTTTGAAGCCAGTTTTTTTCAGAAAAAACTGGAAATTTTCGGAAAAATTGAAAACAAATGCTACATTAGCATTTCTTTTGTCTTTTCTAGATTGAAAGTCATTCTGTTACTTTAGGAAAATAAAATATGACTATGGACATTTTTACTTGGCATGAAATTATCACAACTAGCATATTAAAAATATAGTGTATCCAAACAATTTAGACAGTGTCATCGATGCAACGAACATGAAATTAAGCAGTTTTTTTCCGGGGGAAAACGGAAATTTTTGGAAAAATTGAAAAAATGCTACATTAGCATTTCTTTTGTCTTTTCTAGATTGAAAGTCATTCTGTTACTTTAGGAACATAAAATATGACTATGGACATTTTTACTTGGCATGAAATTATCACAACTAGCATATTAAAAATATAGTGTATCCAAACAGTTATTATAAACAGAATACCCACCCACATGCAAAAACAAAACTGAAACCTTCTTATTTTCTTCTGACAATAGCACCTCCTAAAGGAAGAAATGCATCTTGTTCTTGTATTGGAGAGTTCAGTTTGTAACCTAGGACTTGCTTGTCCTCAGTGCACAGAAATTAGATCAATCTGATACCATATATATATATTTTAGAAATGATTTGGAAAATATTTGAACACCTTGTCTTAAAATATTGTATTCATCATGTTAAAATAAAACGTTCCATAATCAATTTTTTAAATTTTCTTTTCTTTTTTCAATTTTTCCAATTTTTTGAGAAAAAACAAAAAAAAAGGCTTCAGGAAAAAAAACGGGGGGAAACCGGTTTCCCCCCGAATTTTTCCGTTTTTTCCCCGGGCCTTCACATCTCTAAACTGACCCAAGGTCACACCAGCAGCTGCATGTGGAGGAGGGGTGGGGAATCAAACCCGGTTCTCGCAGATTAGTGTCCGTGCTCTTAACTACTACACCAAACTGGCTCTCTAGTTAAAATGGAGTGGAGAACGAGGAAAGCCTTTTGCCCAGCAAGGCGTCTGATTGACCATGGGAGATTTGATTGGCTGTGCAGGTATTTTTTAAACGTTACTTTGGCATCCATTGCCACCGCGGCACAAGGCTCTACACACTGTGTTACCATAGTTAACCTGTGGCGATCATTTTGAGGCTGGCTCCACCTCCCGCGGCAGCCATTTTGTGGCAGCCATTTTGTTGCCGGGCCAACCGCACCGTGTCAGAATCCCAAATGTGCCTGCAGGCTCAAAAAGGTCGGGGACCCCCTGGGTTACACTCTTAGGGATACATTCCACGGATCCCTTTCCACTAACCGTGTATTCCTCCGCTGTAAAGTTTCCTCCGACGCAAGCGATTCAAAGAGCCTCTAGTCTTAACCGCGAAGGGTCCCTCAGCAAAGGAAAGCGCCGCCAAGGGAACCGATCCGTGGGATCCGGCCCTTTAAACGCCGCGACTCCTGTATCCTTCCGAGAGAAAGAGCGAGCGGAGGAGGCAGAAGCGTAGCTTCCTCTTCAAAAGGGAGGTCTCCCTCCTGAACTCTTGAACGCATTTATCATCGTTGTTATTATTAGCAAATTACCCATCATTATTAGAGGCCAAAACAATGTGGCGCTCGTATATTGGCAATACACAAGGGTCATTTTGTCCCTTCTTGCACTGGGTGGTTAGGGAGAGACACTGTATACACACATTACAACCCATGCGTTAATCACTCTTTGGGATGCTGTTTCTCAGTCGCACTAGCATGTGACGGGATGCGGTGGGAACTTGGCTTTAAGAGAGCCAGTTTGGTGTCGTGGTTAGGAGCGCGGACTCTGATCTGAGAGAACCAGATTGGATTCCCCACTCCTCCACTTGCACCTGCTGGTGTGACCTTGGGTCAGTCACAAGTTCTCTCAGAGCTGTTCTCTCAAGGGCAGTCCTTGAGAGAGCTCTCTCAGCCCCACCTACCTCACAGGGTGTCTGTTGTGGGGAGGGGAAGGGAAAGGAGATTGTAAGCTGCTCTGAGACTCCTTCGGGTAGGGAAGTGTGGGGTATACAAGATTAACCATCGGCTCAGAGTAATCATGTAGTCCCGAGTTCAAGTGTGAGCAGAGGCCCAAAGCAGGAGATGATTGTCCCAGGATGGAGGTGGGGAATTCATCCACGGAGGGGGTGGGAGCCCAAAAATTAACCACTCGCTCTCCACTTCTGACACTAGAACGACTCCTCGAGCGACAGTGATACGGAGAGTGAGAGCAGTTTCTCCACGTTGCTGCCGCAGGACTACCTTGGCCTGGCTGTCTTTTCCATGCTGTGCTGCTTCTGGCCACTAGGCATCGCCGCCTTCTACCTGTCCCAAAAGGTAAGCACCACCCAAAGGGAACAGGAAACTGGGTGGGTGGCTTTGGGGGTCTGGCCCAGCAGGAACTCATTAGCATAATAGGCCACACCCAATAGCAGAAACTCATTAGCATATTAGGCCACACCCCTGACAGCACCGCTCATAAGCCCATTAGGCCACACCCTCATGTTACCAGAAGTGTGGTCATCCAGCCACACCCACCTTTCCCTTCTTATGCTGTTTACCTTGTTTGTTGTCAAAACCCAGGGTTTTTTTTGTAACAGGAACTCCTTTGCAGGTTAGGCCACACACCCCTAATGTAGCCAATCCTAATGAGTTCCTGCTATTGGGTGTGGCCTATTATGCTAATGAGTTCCTGCTGGGCGTGGCCAACTCGGGAGCCAGCCGGAACTCCGTTCCTGTGCGTTCCTGCCCAAAAATAGCCCTGTATAGATGTCATATATTCTAGGCTTTTGTTAGTTTAGCTTGGCGGTCCCCAACGTGGTTCTCGTCCTTCCCTTTCCCCAGAGTTTAGTACAAAAGGTGGGGCTCAGCCCAGGAGTTATTTCGCAATAAGAACATCAGAAGAACCCTGCTGGATCAGACCAGTGGTCCATCTAGGCCAGCCTCCATTCTCACACAGTGGCCAGCCAGTTCCTCTGGAAGGCCAACAACAGGGCATAGAGGTCAAGGCCTTCCTCCAATGTTGCCTCCTGGCTCTGGGATTCAGAGGATAAGTGCCTCTGAATGTGGAGGTTCCCCTCAACGACCATGGCTGGTAGCCATTGACAGATTTATCCCCCATTGATCTATCCAAACCCCTTCTAAAGCTGTCTATTCCTGTGGCCATCACTACGTCCTCTGGCAGCAAATGCCGCACTTTAATTTCTCTACGTGTAAAGAAGTATTTCTTTTTGTCCGTCCTGAACCTACTGCCCATCAGCTTTATTGGATGCCCGTGAGTTCTCGTCTTCTGGGAGAGGGAGAAGAATGTCTCTTTGTTCACTCCCTCCACCCCACGCGTAATTTTATAAACTTCTATCACGTCCGTCCCCCCCTTAGCTGTCTCTTCTAGACTGAAAAGTCCCAGACTCTACAGCCAGGATCCAACCTCAGAGTGCATGAAAGGATACAAAACAGAAACCCAGAGCATGCACAGAGTGCGTTCCCGGAATCACAGCCGCTACCTACTTTGCTGGAATTTAAGCTGGGACTTGCAGGGGACGGGGGCATGCACGCCAGGCGGGCCTTAGCCCCCAAACCTCTTTCTTCCCCCCAGAGAACTGATTTGCTTCCTTCTTACAGACCAACAAGGCATCGGCGAAAGGAGACTACCCCAAAGCCTGGACGGCTTCCCGCCAGACCTTCGCATTGGCCGTCTTGTCCATCATCCTCGGCATCTGCACCTACGTCGGGGCGGTGGTGGCCCTCATCGCTTACCTCTCCAACAAAGCGCCAACATAGGGGACCCCCCCTCCAGCCCCACGGGACAGAAATGTGTGCCCCGCTCCTTCCGGTGGCCGGAGCGGGGACGGCGGAGGGGGAGATCATGAAGACAAGGCGGAGAAGCCGCGGGCTTCCCAAAGCTGATTCGGCTTTCACACGGGAACTCCACGAACCAAAGCAGAACATGGCTGTGGATTCGGTTGCGACGTTTCGAGGAGGGCAAAGAGCAGAGGTGGGGAGGGACCGAACCTGACCAGGCACTGCCTTCCCCTGGCCTCAAGGACGAAAGGTCGGTTCCGGGCAGCTTTGCTTTCAACAGCCGTCCAGTTCGGGGAGACACCACCCCTGTCCTCCCCACCCTAAAGAGACAGACGGGGCCAACTACGAAGCTGGACGTGTAACAGAATCGGGACCTTTGGTGTTTGGGACTGTCATCCCCCACACATACACACACTGCGCGCATGTGTGAGGGGCCACCCGTCCCCTGAGGACACCACCAGACCTGCCCTTCTGCTTTAGAACCCGGCGCCATCCGCTCGCTGTTTCTTTCCTTTTATACAGAAACCCCCTACCCATTCAACTCTCACATCCCGGTTTGAGATGCAAAGGTCACGTGCTTGCCTCTACACTCAATAAAACACCGACGCGTTCTCCATCTCTCCACTGCCTTGTGCACTACCGGCTTTCAACTCCCCCCCCATGATATGGGGGAGATGTTTGTAAAGCCAGGGCTATTTTTGGGCAGGAACGCACAGGAACGGAGTTCCGGCTGGCTTCCAAGTTGGCCACGCCCGGCAGGAACTCATTAGCATAATAGGCCACACCCAACAGCAGAAACCCATTAGGATTGGCTACATTAGGGGTGTGTGGCCTAACATGCAAAGGAGTTCCTGCTACAAAAAAGGCCCTGGGTTTTGACAACAAACAAGGTAAACAGAATAAGAAGCAAAAGGTGGATGTGGCTGGATGACCACACTTCTGGTGACATGGGGGTGTGGCCTAATGTGCTAATGAGCTGCGCTGTCAGGGGTGTGGCCTAATATGCTAATTTGTTTCTGCTGTTGGGTGTGGCCTATTATGCTAATGGGTTCCTGCTGGGCTTTTTCTACAAAAAGGTAAAGGCTATTGTGGGGCGGTGGGTCAGGAAAGCCCCCCCGAAACAACTGGGTCTTGGAGCTTCTCTGCTGCTTGCAGCCCCCTAGCCCCCCCCAAAAAAACCCATCTCCTTCCAGAGTTTTGTGACACCCTGATCAACAACAGGTCATACCTGGCATGTTTGTGGGCTAAGGCCAGTTTGGTGTCGTGGTTAAGTGCCTGGACTCTAATCTGGGAGAACCAGGTTTGAATTCCCCACGCCTCCACTTGCAGCTGCTGGATGACCTTGGGCAAGCCATAGTTCTGTCGGAGCTGTTCTCTCAAGGACAGTTCTGAAAAGAGCTCTCTCAGCCCCACCTCCCTCACAGGGTGTCTGTTGTGGGGAGTGGAAGGGAAAGGAGTTTGTAAGCCGCTCTGAGACACCTTTGGGTAGTGAAGGGCAGGGTATAAATCCAATCTCTTCTTCTTCTTCTAGCGTTCACTTTGTTGACCACACAAGCTCTTGCGCAGTTCCCTGAGGAAATTTAGGCATCAGGAACTACAGTGCCTCAGTCAGGCCCAGGTTATAAATGCAGTAGAATCCTTGCTCTGTTAGCTAGGATTATTGGACTGAACCTCCATGTCCAGAGGCAGTCTATCTTTGAATCCCGGACAGTGAGAACAAAGGACAGGGAAGGGCCTTTTTGCCCTTCTGAAATGCATATCCCCAGGTGCTGATGACAACTGGGTGATGGGTCTTGATAGTTCCTCGGCCCACAATGATGCTCAAAGGTGACGTGTTAGCCAGTGCATACTTTCTCATTCTGCAGGTGGGACTTTGAGCTTGAGAGCCGGTGTGGTGTAGTGATTAGGAGCGCAGACTCTAATCTGAGAGAACTGGGTTTGATTCCCCACTCCTCCACATGCAGCTGCTGGGGTGACTTTGGGTCAGTCACAAGTTCTCTCAGAGCTGTCCTCTCAAGGGCAGTCCTCGAAAGAGCTCTCTCAGCCCCGCCTACCTCACAGGGTGTCTGTTTTTGGGGAGGGGAAGGGAAAGGAGACTGTAAGGCGCTCTGAGACTCCTTTGGGTAGTGAAGGGTGGGGTATAAATCCAATCTCCTCCTCTGGTGGGAAAAAACCCTCATATACTCGTTGTCACTATAAAAAAACAGGGGAAGGCTTGGCGGAATTCTTCTCTTTGCCGGTCTTATTTTTCCCTTGTGCCGAACTTTTAAAAATCCTAATTTGAAGGAGGGGAAGGGAAAGGAGACTGTAAGGCGCTCTGAGACTCCTTTGGGTAGTGAAGGGTGGGGTATAAATCCAATCTCCTCCTCGGGTTGAAAAAAAACCCATATACTCTTTGTCGCTACAAAAAAGAGGGGAAGGCTTGGCGGAATTCTTCTCTCTGCCGGTCTTATTTTTCCCTTGCGCCGAACTTTTAAAAATCCTAATTTGAAGTTGCAACCCCTCCCTTCCACCTCTTACATCCCCGAAACTGAACACTCCGGGCCAGTCTTTTGTGTTCCGTGCTGCAGCACGTCGAACTCGGCTCTTGGGCCGGCGCCTCCCTTCCCCTGTCCTTGCCCACTCCCACCCCCTCAAGCACACTCCTCTCCTGCTCTCTCGCCCGCCAAAAAGCCATGAATTATTGAGTGTCCCGGCGCTTTATCATATATTTATGCACACTCCACAGTCTGCTCTGCTTCTTTCTAAAGCATTAACCATCACCGGAGCCTCCGTTCACCCGGAAAGGGCTCCGTGTCGAAGATACCTTGGAGCCCCCTTTCCCAGCGAGTGGGTTGGATTCCTGCGGATCTGCTCCACGAACAGAAGCACTTTCCTCTGACAGAAGGAGCATTTGCTGATGCAAGAGGGTCAGAGAGCCTTTTGAAGGAGGAGGACAGCTCTTGGGGCCAGGGAAAAGTGCTGGTGTTTGTGGAACGGATGGACGCAGAGCGGCCTGGTTTGAGGAGCACAGCCCTTGGAAGAGGACGGGTGGAGAGAAAGGGGAAACACGAGCAGACTGAGTTTCAGATCACGGCGTCTCGGTAAGTTCTAGACCAGTGGTGGCGAACCTATGGCATGGGTGCCAGAGGTGACACTCAGAGCCCTCTCTGTGGGCACGCATGCCATCGCCCCAGCCAGGCCCAGACCATCATTAAAGGGTCGAATTCTCTGCCAAATAATTTTAAGTAAATGAAAGCATTTGGGATTGCTTCCCTTACTTTGTTTGGATCATCTTAAGTTAATGGATGAGTTGTTTTTTCTAAAGTAGAACCTCAGTATTCAGGTTAAATTGCTGTGTTGGCACTTTGCGATCAATAAGTGGGTTTTGGGTCGCAGTTTGGGCACTCGGTCTCTAAAAGGTTCGCCATCACTGTTCTAGACCATTATTTGCAATTCTTTATTTAATCTCGGAGTTGGAAGGGACCACTGCGGTCAACTAGTCCAACCCCCTGCCAATGGAGGCATTACGACCATAACATCCCCGACGAGTAGGTATCCAGTCGATACTTAAAAACTCTGAGGAAGAGTCCACTACGTCACAAGGGAGAATGCTCCAGTGTCTATACAGAGAAAGATCTAGAGAAGTTGTCCCCAAATCTCTCTTTCTCCCACCCCAGTGAGAGAAGAACCCAAAGAGGATAACTCAGGTCTCCCAAGACCATGGACGTCTATCTCCCCTGAACTTCTGCCTTACCCAGTGTAAGAACACAGCCAGCTCCAAACTGCTGTCCCCACAGGTGTTTATTTTAATACCCTGCACTTAATATTCAGGGATATACTGCCTCCATACATGGAAGTTCCATTTAACTAGCATGGCTGTTAGCTGTTGATAAAACTAATTCTCTGTAAATTTCTCAAAGCACACAAGGGTTATCTCAGCTAACGGTCATTGCCAGCAGTCATAAGAACATAAGAGCAGCCATGCTGGATCAGGCCCAGGGGTCATTTCCTGCGGGAGCGCACAGGAGCGGAGCTCCGGCAGTAAGGAGCCCAGGGGGCGGGCACATGCAACAAGCCCCGTCCCCTGCTCCCAGCATCCCTCAGGTGGGCCACGAGGAGCAAGAAGCAGCCAGGTAAGTTGCAGAGGCCCCCCCACCTTTAGGTACAAGCTCTCCCTCCTCTGTGAGGACAGATCTGCACGTTCCCCCCCCCCCACAGCTAGCAATCCAAAACAGTCCAGTGGCACCTTTAAGACCAAGTTTTATTCAGGTAAAAGCTCTCCTTTCTCTGTGAGGACAGATCTGCACATCCCCCCCCCCACAATAGCTAGCAATCCAAAACAGTCCAGTGGAGCCTAAGCGGTGGGTGTTGCCTTCTGACACACTTCCGGTGATGTCAGGGGGTGTGGCATATACAAATAAGTTATGCTAATGCGTTATGCTAATGAGCTCCTGCACCTCTTTTTCTACAAAATGACCCCTGATTCAGGCCAGTGGCCCACCCAGTCCAACACTGTGTCACACAGTGGCCAAAACCCAGGGGCCATCAGGAGGTCCACCTGTGGGGCCAGGACTCCGGGAGCTCTCCCATTGTGGCCCCCCAAGCACCGAAAATACAGAGCATCACTGCCCCAGACAGAGTGTTCCCTCTATACCTTGTGGCTAATAGCCACTCATGGACCTCTGCTCCAGATGTTGATCCAATCACCACTTGAAGCTGTCTAGTCTTGCAATCGCCACCACGTCCCGCAGCAGGGTGGTTTTAGGGCCTCCCCAGCTGCTGAATACAAAGGAGGATACTTGTTATCTCATTAAACGTTGGCTTCTCAGGCGCCTCAGAAAAGAGCCGGTTTGGTGTCGTGTTTAAGAGCAATGGGCTCTGATCTGGAGAGCCAAGTGCGATTCCCCACTCCTCCACGTGAAGCCAGCTGGGCGACCTTGGGTCAGTCACAAGTTCTCTCGGAGTTGTTCTCTCAGAGCTCTCTCAGCCACGCCTCCCCTCACAGGGTGTCTGTTGTGGGGAGAGGAAGGGAAAGGAGATTCTAAGCCGCGCTGAGACTCCGAGTGAAGGACAAGGTATAAAAACCAACTCCTCTTCTTCTTCCTAGATTCCTGAACCCGGCATTGAGCATTCCAGAAACTGGAAATACAAGAAAGCACACTCGTGTTCTTCACTGGCCTCGTGTTGCTCATTGGCCTGACAAAGGGCTCTTGTTACAGCACGGGAGAGGCCGGATTGTGCTCTTGACAGAATCCGCAACGGTATCTCTCAGAGGCAGGGCAACTGGGCTGCCTCCAATGTCCGACTGGAAGCATGAGACAGATTTATCTCTTTTTTTCTAAAAAAAAAAAAAAAAGTAGGCGGAATTAATTACTCACACACCCCTTTCCCAAAACCAGCAGGCTCCAAGCCAAGCGGCTAAAAATGTCCCCTCGGCGGGATTCGGGGATGGTTAAGGAAGCAGCTGTGCTGGAATGAAGGGTCAGGGGGCCTGTACCAGCTGCAGAGAAGCAAGGCCGGATTGGCCGGCGCTCTTCCCCTGATCCCCGTTCTAGTCAATAAAACCCAAATCGCTGCTGCTTCCTCCCAGAGGCCAAAAACCACATCTCGGAAACCAGCCCTGGGAGGGAGCCAGGGCTGTATTATCCACAAGTCTGACTAGGCCAAAGCCTCGAGGCCTGCAGTGGTGGCGTACCTATGGCACGGGTGCCAGAGGTGGCACTCAGAGCCCTCTCTGTGGGCACGCGTGCCATCGCTCCAGCCAGGCCCAGACCATCATTAAAGTGTCGAATTCTCTGCCAAATAGTTTTAAGTCAATGAAAGCATTTGGGATTGCTTTCCTTACTTTGTTTGGATCATCTTAATGTATGAGTTGTTTTTTCTAAAGTAAAACCTTCAGGTTAAATTGCCGTGTTGGCACTTTGCGATAAATAAGTGGGTTTTGGGTCACAGTTTGGGCACTCGGTCTCTAAAACTTTCGCCATCACTGGACTAGGGGCTCACCAATTGCTGAGGCACTGTTATTTTCTCTTCGTAGACAGCCTGTAACACATAACCTCTGCTAAGAAGATAATTAACGGCTTCCTTATTGCAGTGAAACGAATGGTCTCTTAGAACAATTATCCATAAATTATCTATCTTTTAATGGATAATAAAAATTTCACTCGCTTCAAGGTATTGCAGTATTGAACAGTGATACCCCTCCAAAATATGCTTTCCCGACGAGTTCTACTTGCGCAATAAAACATATTAAAAAACTGTGGACAGAATTCTTCAGGAGACCCTCAAAAGGGATATACGGCAATGTACTGTGGTCGAGTGGGGCCGCGGTGGCTCAGAGGTTAAGACGCTGAGCTGCAGACCGGAAGGTCGGTAGTTCGGCAGTTCGAGACCGGGTGTCTGTTGTGGGGAGGGGAAGGGAAAGGAGTTTGTAAGCCGCTCTGAGACACCTTCGGGTAGTGAAGGGCGGGGTATAAATCCAATAGCAGCTTCTTCTTCTTTTACCTCACAGGGTGTCTGTTGTGGGGAGGGGAAGGGAAAGGAGTTTGTAAGCCGCTCTGAGACACCTTCGGGTAGTGAAGGGCGGGGTATAAATCCAATAGCAGCTTCTTCTTCTTTTACCTCACAGGGTGTCTGTTGTGGGGAGGGGAAGGGAAAGGAGTTTGTAAGCCGCTCTGAGACACCTTCGGGTAGTGAAGGGCGGGGTATAAATCCAATAGCAGCTTCTTCTTCTTTTACCTCACAGGGTGTCTGTTGTGGGGAGGGGAAGGGAAAGGAGTTTGTAAGCCGCTCTGAGACACCTTCGGGTAGTGAAGGGCGGGGTATAAATCCAATAGCAGCTTCTTCTTCTTTTACCTCACAGGGTGTCTGTTGTGGGGAGGGGAAGGGAAAGGAGTTTGTAAGCCGCTCTGAGACACCTTCGGGTAGTGAAGGGCGGGGTATAAATCCAATAGCAGCTTCTTCTTCTTTTACCTCACAGGGTGTCTGTTGTGGGGAGGGGAAGGGAAAGGAGTTTGTAAGCCGCTCTGAGACACCTTCGGGTAGTGAAGGGCGGGGTATAAATCCAATAGCAGCTTCTTCTTCTTTTACCTCACAGGGTGTCTGTTGTGGGGAGGGGAAGGGAAAGGAGTTTGTAAGCCGCTCTGAGACACCTTCGGGTAGTGAAGGGCGGGGTATAAATCCAATAGCAGCTTCTTCTTCTTCTTACTGCGGTCGAGTACCTACTGTACCGGGGGTCAGGCTGTCAGCTGTAGTGTGGTGAAAGACTGAAGTGCCGGAGGTCCCCCGAAATACCCGAAGGCCTAGGGGCCATGGTTAATACAGCCTTGGAGGGAGCCTGAGAAAAATGCATTCAGACGAAGCCAGACTAATTGAAAAGAGAGAAAACAGCTTTAAAAGGGGATTAGATAGATTCAGGGAAGATAAGTCTGCCAGTGGCTACTAGCCATGCCTGAGACCCACCCACCCACCCCCAATTCTCCTAATTAGGGAATTAGGGGGGAAATGAGAAGGGAAGCAGTGGCGGCTATGGGGAAATGGGGTGCCAGATAATGCCACACGGCCTGATTGAATATTCATGGCAAGAAAGGGGAGGCAGAGTACTGGTGGGGAAAGCAGAGGCTGTGTTGTGCTGCGAGAGAGAGAGAGGGGGGAGACGAGGTCACCCCGTCCTTTAGGGGGAAGAGAGGAGAAGGACGTTCGTTCGGGGATAACAAATATAAAAAGAGGCAGCGGCTAGCAGGCAGCGCGCTCCCCCATCCTCTCCCGGAGGGACTGGCCAGTTTCAATAAGGAAAATGACAAAGACCTCAAAAAAGCACCGGGTGGAGTGGGATTTAAAAAGAGAGAGAGAGAGAGAGAACCCTTAGTTTCATCAACACAATTAGGCTCATTAATCAAAGCAGGTTCTGCCGCTTCTACCCAGGCAGCCGGTGAAGGTCAAAAGAGCAGCAAGAACGCCTGGGGAGGCAACAGACAGAGAGGAGCACTGAATTGGAAAGAGGGAAGGAGACGAAAGGGGGGGGGGAGTTAACACGTGAGTAGCCGTGCAGGGCATAATGGTCCGTGACGGAGACGCATGGCACAGCTTAACAGCCAGACCCAAAAACAAAACAAAAATTGGCTTGTTATCTCGTTCTTTTAATCCCACACACCTCCTTCAAAGAGTTTAGAGCACTGCATGTCGTCGTAGTCCCCCCCTAATTTCATTCACACGACCACCCTGTGATGTAGGTTAAGAAGAAGAGGAGAGAGAAGAGATTGGATTTATACCCCGGCCCTTCACTACCCGAAGGAGTCTCAGAGCGGTTTACAATCTCCCTTCCCCTCCCCTCCCCACGACAGACACCCTGTGAGGTAGGTGGGGCTGAGAGAGCCCTTTC
>NW_015176492.1:616-886 GCF_001447785.1 Gekko japonicus | reverse complement strand
CCTCTTCATTAGAGTGGCTAAAAGAACAGCTCCCAGCAGAGACAGCAGGGGAAAAAATACAGTGTGCTTTAATGACCACAAAACTACTATTTTAGGCACAGAGAGAGAGAGAGAGATACAGAGACACAGAGAGATACAGAGAGAAAGAGAGATCAGAAAGGAATCCAAATCCAGAATTAGGCCAGAAGTGAAGTTTCTCCTACACAGACTGGCCGCGACTGAAACGTCGGTTGAAGAACATCAAAGGTGCATATCAAAATGCAACAAAAG
>NW_015176492.1:0-585 GCF_001447785.1 Gekko japonicus | reverse complement strand
AGGATACGGAACATTGTATAGCAAAGGGGCGTGCACTGTAGTCCTGAGGGGTGGGCGGCCCAGTGGCAAGGAAGGTCCGGTACGTATTTCCACCCTCTTGCAATCCTGACTCGCAACCCGTTACACAATCCCAGTTAACGGCGATCCGGCCTTGCCGTTTGGAATGAAGGATGCGCCACCGAGAAGCCAAGGAAGCAGGCTGGTCCCCACCAGCACCACCCGTGTTCCTTCACAGCCAGGCTCCGTTCTGTGCCGCTTGCGGGCAGGAGTCACCACTTGGAGTACTTCCTCTGAGCAGAATCCTGGTAAAACTGGAAGATGGCGTCCGCGGCTTTTTGTGAAGCAGCGATGCATTGCTGGAGCTGCAGAGATGGGGAGAAGAGAAAGGAACGCTTGTACATCCAGGGAAAGCACATGAGTCCCCACGAGCAGTCAACAGGAAACAGGAACAGTCCAGTAGTAGCACCTTGAAGACTAACAAAATTTGTGGCCGGGTATTTTTATCTTATTTATTTATTTAATGTACACCCCGCCCCTATCCCACAATTCACCTTGTTGCTACTAGTTACCTCCGTGCTTGAGAGG
>NW_015176491.1:543594-546108 GCF_001447785.1 Gekko japonicus | reverse complement strand
CTTCCAACTTTATGATTCTATGAATTCAGCTAGGTACTCTACTCACTTGAAATGGTAAACCAGTGTCTGGGCCGTAACAATTGAGCCTGCTGATAGGAACTCACATGGCTGTACAGTGTTTCAAACAAATACATTCCCTCCACATAATGAACAAGGATATGAAGAAGAAGAAGAAGAAGAAGAAGAAGAAGAAGAAGAAGAAGAAGAAGAAGAAGAAGAAGAAGAAGAAGAAGAGTTGGTTTTTATACCCCGCTTTTCTCTACCGTAAGGAGAGAACGGCTTACAATTACCTTCCCTTCCTCTCCCCACCGCAGTCACCTTGTAAAGTTGGTGGGGCTGAGAGAGTTCTGAGAGAACTGTGATTGACCCAAGGTCACCCAGCGGGCTTCTTGTGGACGAGGGGGGAATCTAACCCAGTTTGCCAGATTAGAGTCTGCCGCTCTTAACCACTATACCACGCTGGCTCTCTCTCCTGGCATCTATTTTTTTATACACAGGGAATTTGCTTGCATGTCTATTATGTGAGCCTCCTCTTGCATTCTGAATTGGTATAGATTTAGTGAACTCGACCTCCGAGCTAGGGCAAGGCAGGGGAACAGGAGCTGAATTTCAATTGATCACATCTGGCCAAATGAGCAGATTACATCACTACTGAAATTGTTTACCATGAACAGAGAACATAACCTCTGTGTTGATTGCATTCTTCAGAGTAGGGAACCAAAAATACCCATTACAGAAACTGAATCAATAATAAATCTGTTTTCATGCGACCAGGCTAATAAATTTTATTGCTGTGGATGTGATTAATGATGTCAAGAGGCTTCATACCTAGCTGTCCAGTCTTGTTAGGGCTGAACACCACAAAAAAGAATACATCTCAGTATGCTGCTAATAATCCCTGGCCGTTTTATGGGAAGTCGGGGGGGGGGGAATAATGGCTGTGTGATAGCATTCCCCGCCCTGATTTGAAAAAGTCAGAATGCCAGGCTTCATTTCAGCTAATACAAGGAGTAGGAGAAGGAACCACACGGTAAAGAGAAAGAATGGAGTATACACAGGGCTATTTTACTTTTGTCAATTATGCTGGCAGGAGATAATCAAAAGTTGACTAGGATGGTTGCCAAATTTGGTTGGTTGGCATACCAAACTAGGAAAGAGATAAAGGACAGATAGGCCTAAACCTAATTTTTAATCAAAATTCTGATTCTATTATTTCTGTATTTTAACGTTTTTAGATCCTATTTATAATTTTATAATTTTAGATGCCGATATATTTTATAATTTTACTGCTCCTGTAACTGTATTTACTTGTCTTCTATTATACTGGTCTATGACCGTAATAAACTTGTTCTGTTCTGTTCTGCCTCCCCGATCCTTCCAGGACACCTCTGGCCCGCCTGCCTCGGAGTTGCCAGGGGGGTCGCTCTCTAGGCTTTCCCTCTGTAGCCACGCACGTGCAGAGGTTTTGGCTGCAGTGGGCGTGGCCAACTCTGAAGCCAGCCGGAACTCCGTTCCTGTGCGTTCCTGCCCCAAAATAGCCCTGATTCTGACTATTCGTATTGAAACATATTACAATGCTAGTATCAATATCAAATCATTCGCAGCGGTTGTTATTACTGGGGCTCTTTTTTTTGCAGTCGGCTCTTGCTCTTTTAGATCAACTTGGGCGGCTATCGGGGCCGCAGTGGCTCTAGTGGTTAAGACGCTGAGCTGCAGGCTGGAAGGTCGGTAGTTCGGCAGTTCGAGACCCGAGTGTGCCGCGTGACGGAGTGAGCTCCCGTCTCCGGCCCCAGCTCCTGCCAACCTAGCGGTTCGAAAGCAAGAAACTGCAAGTAGATCAATGGGTACCACTTCCGGTGGGAAGGTCACAGCGTTCCGTGCGCCTTGGCATCTAGTCATGCCAGCCACATGACCACGGAAACGTCTTCGGACAGCGCCGGCTCTTCGGCTTGGAAACAGAGATGAGCACTGCATTCCTAGGGTCGGATTCGACTGGCTTTCGAGCAAGGGAAACCTTTACCCTTTACCCTAGGCAGCTATCTCAGGCTATAGGCTGAATCCCAGGAAAACCGGGCTCTCCCACTTTGAACCATCAGTTGTTAATAGTTAGTGGTTAGTAGCGGCGGCGGTGGCGGCTCCATCTAGGTTTTGCTTCCAGTCGAAAGCTAAACTAAACGAAAATGGACTTCTTTCTCCCTGCCTTTCTGCAGTGGGGGAAAAACAACAACTCAAACCGACTCCCCCCCACCCCCGGAACAAAACAAACTCTCACGCAACATCTTCCCGTCCAGGGAAAAAAAAAATAAAACTGCCAGACGGCAAGGAAGAAAAACAAACATAAGGTATATTATATTTTAAAATCTCATTATTATTTCAAATGAGGCTCATGACTTTTTAAAAAGATTGCAAGCGTTGAATACGAGGGGAAACGCGCGCATAGCGAGGGGAGATAATTTGAGGCACGGGTCTGCGATGGGGCCGGCTCACCTAGATGGCTCCCTGGGCTCCGTGGAT
>NW_015176491.1:518157-543574 GCF_001447785.1 Gekko japonicus | reverse complement strand
GGAACCCGGGGCGTGCTTGAGGTTTCTTGCACAAATGCGAAGAAGCGGCTGAGCTATTTGAGCACAGGGAGGCCCAGGACAGACGACAAAGAGGATGCAGCTAGGGCTGCCAGGAAAATACCTGGAGACTTTGGGGGTGGATCCAGGAGAAGGCGGGGTTTGGGGAGGGGAGGGGCCTCAGCATGGTGCAATGCCAGAGAGTTCACCCTCCGGCCATTTTCTCCAAGGGAACTGACCTCTGTCAGCTGGAGATCCTTTGTAAGTCCAGTGTTCCCTCTAAGCTGAGTGAGTGTGAGCCAGCTCACAGTTTTTTAGCCTCCGGCTCACACATTTTTGTCTTAGCTCAGAAAGGGATGGCTCCGGAGCAGACTAGCTGATGCACTAGGCAAATCGCTCGCTCACAACTTTAATGCCGGCGGCTCACGAAATAGAATTGTTGCTCACAAGACTCCACAGCTTAGAGGGAGCATGGGTTGTAACAGCGGGAGATCTCCAGGCCCCACCTGGAGGCTGGCAACCCGAGATGCAGCTGAGTTCAGGCGAGCCGCAGGTGTTCCACAGAGCTGTGGGACGTGAGGGGAGGCGGCAGGTCGGAAACAATTTACAAGCGTTACACTCACGTGAGAGCAAGTCTTCCGGTTTTCTGCGACGGGCGCATGAGAGAAGTCAGAAAGGGGATACGAGTGAGGCAATCGTCTCTTTTTGGTGGCTCGGGCGCATGCCGACTTTAGAGTTACACAGAGCCAGTTTGGTGTAGTGGTGAAGTGCGCGGACTCTAATCTGGGAGAAGCGGGTTTGATTCCCCACTCCTCCACTTGCACCTGGCTGGATAACCTTGGGCAAGCCACAGTTCTGATAAGAGCCGTTCTTGAAAAAGAGCCGTTTCTCTCAAGAGCTTTCTCAGCCCCACCTGCCTCACAGGGTGTCTGTTGTGGGGAGGGGGAGGGAGAGGAGTTTGTAAGCCTCTCTGAGACACCTTTGGGTAGTGAAGGGCCATAGGGTATAAATCCAATCTCTTCTCTTCTTCTAAGCTGCCTAGGCCGGCGGGGACATTTTGGTACCTGTGCTGCAGCCTCTACACATGAGTAATTAACACAGGGGCCCTCCTTTCCTTCCCTCCACTTCAAGAGCCAGTTTGGTGTCGTGGTTAAATTTGTGGACTCTGATCTGGCAGAACCGGGTTCGAGTCCCCACTCCTCTAGCTGTGCCTGCTGGATGACCTTGGGCAAGCCATAGTTCTGGCACAGCTGTTCTTGGAAAAGAGCCATTTCTGTCAGAGGTCTCTCAGCCCCACCGACCTCACAGGGTGCCTGTGGTGGGGAGGGGAAGGGAGAGGAGTTTGTAAGCCGCTCTGATTCTCCTTTGGGTAGAGAAGGGCGGGGTATAAATCCAATCTCTTCTTTCCTCCTCCTCCTCCTCCTCCTCCTCCTCCTCCTCTTCTCCGGTTTGGTGTAGTGGTTAAGTGTGCGGACTCTAATCTAAGAGAACCGGGTTTGATTCCCCACTCCTCCACTTGCACCTGCTGATGTGACCTTGGGTCAGTCACAAGCTCTGGCACAGCTGTCCTTGAAAAAGAGCAGTTTGTGTCAGAGCTCTCTCAGCCCCACCCACCTCACAGGGTGTCTGTTGTGGGGAGGGGAAGGGAAAGGAATTTGTAAGCCGCTCTGAGACTCCAAGTGAAGGGTGGGGTATAAATCCAATCTCCTCCTCCTCCTCTTCTTCTTCTTCTTCTTCTTCTTCTTCTTCTTCTTCTTCTTCTTCTTCTTCTTCATAGGATGAGACAGGAATGTGATCTTTAGATCACAACGGAAGAGTCTGCTTTTGCTGTACAGCTCATTTCGTTTAACGTGCACACAATGTCATATAAGAAATATGATCTGCCTGCCCCCGTTTCCCACCTTGCAAAGATGTTGTGCAGCACCTAGGCAGGAAGGCAGAGTGGCTGTCGTCGGGATGCCACCCGAAAGAACCACTGGAGCATAGCGGTTTGCGCATCCGAGTAGGAAAGATGAGACACTCGGCCCGAGTAGGAAAGGCGAGACACTCGGTCCTACAACTCATTGGGTGACCTAGGGCCAGCCACCGTCGTTCAGCCTAACCTACCTTGCAGGATTGTTGTGAGGATAAAATCAGAGAATTATGGAGTTGGACAGGACCTCCAGGGTCATCTAGTCCAACTCCCTGCACCAGGCAGGCCATTCACAAATACCTTTCGTTCCTTAACTGGCAGGCAGAAGAATGCTCTGCGGCAGATTTTCAGGAGAAGCCAAGTCTTCTGCAGGCAAAATCGGGGAGTCAAAGTCAGTATCGTCTACCCAGGCTGGCTGCTGTTCTCCAGGGTCTCAGGCGGAGGTCTTTCCCATCACCTCCTGCCTGGTCCTTTTTAACTGGAGACGCCGGGGACTGAACCTGGGACCTTCTGCACAGCAAGCAGATGCTCTGCTACCAAGCCACAGAGCTTCTGCTAACAGCAGCCTGAAACTCACCGTTGAATTTTAAGAGTGGGAGAAGTCACGGTAGTAGTCTTTTTTTTTTAATGGTTTTTTCACTGTAGTTTTCATTTTCTTGCATCTTAAAAAGTCCTCCATCAGATGAACAGAACAAGCACCTGTACACACACAGAGTCACAATCCAGGGGTGAGAGAAAGGCTGATCTCAAAGGGGCAGTCAAATTTCATGTACAGTAAAAAAACAAAATAAGGCAAATGTTAGTGTTTTAATGCCCAGCAAAATGCAAATAAAGGCAACAAAAATAATAAAAGGGTTGATAGGAATGTAAAGCGCACCTCCCAAATACAAGAGAGTCTTGGATGTCATTTCAGTGGGGAGAAACAAACGGTAGTAGTCTTCACGACAGCGCATGAGAGCTAAAATAAGATTTTTAGGAGAAGCCAAGTCTTCTGTAGGCAAAATCGGGGAGTTAACTTTTAGCTTGTGTTTTTAATGATAGCTGGGGTGGGGTGGTGGTTGAAGCATCAGACTAGGATCTGGGAAACCCACGTTCAAAACCCTCCCTAACCTACCCCACAGGGTTGTTGTCAGGATAAAGTAGGGAGAAGTAGAGCTGATGTGGGTCCCTGCTGGGGAGGAGGGTGGGATCGAAATAAAGCAACTAAAATAAATTAATAGTCTGCCAGACTGTTGCGTTTTGGTGATGCAGTCTGCTTGATTGACTGGCGTTGGGATTCGAACCCGGGTCCTGGTCCCCCCCCCCCCATATAAGGCCAGCCCTGAAGCTGCTGTAGAGTTGTGGCTGAAGCGAAGGGAGAGACAAGGGGAACGGGGGATTCTTGGATGCGTCTTATCGCTTGTTTTAAAAACCTGCAGCCTTCCTTTGTGCTCAAAGAGTCTCCGAGGAAGTGTATATATATAAAAACAGACATAAAATAAAATACAAACTGTTATCTAAAAACAGCTGGGTAAAAATCCACAACGGAAGCCAATGAATACAGGAGCGCCTGAGAAATGCCAGGGGGAAAACGGGCGCCCGTAAGAAAGCAAAGATGACGTGGCAACGAATGTCCCCGGAAAGGCTGTCCCGCGAACAGGGAGCCACCACAAAGAAGGCCGTGGCCCCCTTTGTCGCCTGCCCGGCCTCGAAAGCTGAAGGGAGACGCAGAGAAGGGACTTGGAAGACGACCTCAGGAAGGGAGCAAGATCACGAAGATTCCCGGGTCCGATCTGTGAGCAGAGGCAGTTCGTCTGACAACGTGAGACTGTCTGCCGCTCCTTTTTGTTTGTGCCTCAGTTTCCCCACTAGGACACAGGTGATCCGCGTCTCATCCCCACCACGCCCCTGGCTGTGGGGGGACTCGGAGTACTGAAGGGCTCTCGGTTCCTCCGAATGCCGGAGAACGCACCAACGCTGACTGGCTGACTGATATCCGCAGCTCTAGGAGAGACAGGCAGGTGGCAGGCAGACTGTCTCGCACCTTAGAGTGGCTCCGCTGGAAAAAAACAACGAGGATCCCAAAAGGGGGTAGGGAGGGCTCCTCCCCCCAGGCCTTCTGCTCGAGAGAAAGTGCCCCTCATTGGCGATGGGAAGTTTGGGGCTAAGGGAGACAAGGCCGGTCTCTAGGGTGGCCGCTCAGTTTCCAGGGAAACGAAGAGGTTTCAGCTAGTGGGAAATATTCCAGGATTTAGTGTTGTTGGTTTTTTTGTGGTGGTGGTGATGAGGGGAGGAAAATTGTTCTCTGGAGGCCGGGGAAATGGCGCAGCGAGTGTCCGAGCGTCCCGCCGCGCTTCTCCCACAGGAAGCGATCCGCCAGGCAGCCGATGGCGGGTGCAGCTTGGCACCCAGATCCGAGCCGGCAACATCGGTCCTCGTGCAGAAGACGTAACGAGCCCGCCGGATGCGGAGTTTTAATTAAGCGCGGCTCCCTGCCGCTCTGGGCTTTTTGTGAGAGATAATTGGCGGGATGTGTCAGGATTCGTGCGCGGCTGGAATCCCAGCCTCCAGCCTCCCCGTTGCTGTCTCGCGCGTGGCAAAACGGCTTCCCAGAGCCCCCCCTGTTTTGCTTTCTGTGGCTTGACTCACTTTCCTGAGTCATCTTTCCTTTTGACGTTCCTTTCTGCAGCCTCCCCAAACCAGCTCTCTGGAATCTTAAGACTGCCAACGTCCACGAGGGTCCTGAAGAACTTCCAAAGATTCGTCCCCCTGGAGAAATGCTTGCTTTGGAGGGGGGGGGGCTGTGTGGCGTTATAAGAACACATGAACAGGAGAGCCCTGCTGGACCACACCAGTGAAGGTCCATCTAGTCCAGCCTCCTGTCTCACACAGTGGCCAGCCAGTCCCTCTGGAGGGCTAGCAACAGGGCAGGGAGGCCGAGGCTTTCTCCTGAGAAGAACATCAGAAGAGCCCTGCTGGATCAGACCAGTGAAGGTCCATCTAGTCCAGCATCCTGCCTCACACAGGGGCCAGCCAGTTCCTCTGGAGGTCCAACAACAGGGCATAGAGGCTAAAGCCTTTATAAGAACATCAGAAGAGCCCTGCTGGATCAGACCAGTGAAGGTCCATCTAGTCCAGCATCCTGCCTCATACAATGGCCAGCCAGTCCCTCTGGAGGGCCAACAACAGGGCAGGGAGGCCGAGGCCTTCTCCTGAGAAGAACAGCAGAAGAGCCCTGCTGGATCAGACCAGTGAAGGTCCATCTAGTCCAGCCTCCCGTCTCACACAGGGGCCAGCCAGTCCCTCTGGAGGGCCAACAAACAGGGCAGAGAGGCTAAAGCCTTTATAAGAACATCAGAAGAGCCCTGCTGGCTCAGACCAGGGAGGGTCCATCCAGTCCAGCCTCCTGCCTCACACAGGGGCCAGCCAGTTCCTCTGGAGCACCAACCACAGAGCATACCCCCCAACACTGGGATACCTCTGAAGGTGGAGGTTCATTACGCCTTGCTGAAGTCTCTTCCCTTCCCGAACTCCACCTTCCCCAAATCTCCAGGAATTTCCCAACCTGGAATTGGCAACCCCACTGGATATATCTGCAGTAGAGGTGAGGGCAGGATAACAGCATACAGTGGTCTCTGGGTGTTAGGGTTCCCAGCCTCCAGGTGGCGGCTGGAGATCCCCTGGGATGACGACTCACCTCCAGGTGAGAGAGATCAGTTCCCCTGGGGAGGATGGCCACTTTGGAAGGTGGACTCTACGGCATTAGGCCCCGTTGCAGTTCCTCCCCACCCCAAACCCCGCCCTCCTCTGGCTCCACCCTCCAAATCTCCAGGTGTTTCTCAAGCTGGCAACACGAAGCTTTGTCTGTGTGACTGCGTGTCCTCCAGTCCCCTGGCAAACCTGCCGAGAACGCCCGCCCGGGATCTGAGATGGAAGCCCTGTCAAGTGGCGGGAAGAGGAACAGTCGGTCTGGGGTGCGAGACCCGGACGGCCACGTTTGCCCACGCACAGAAAGGTCCGCCGTTAACTGGTGCACTAGAGTGATAAACACATGGCATTCACTGCCACGGGAGGTGGTGGAGGCTACAAGCATGGACGGCTTCAAGAGGGAATTAGGTAAACATCTGGAGCAGAGGTCCATCAGTGGCTCTTAGCTACAAGGTATAGATAGCAACTCTCGGTCTGGGGCAAGCGATGCTCTGTATTCTTGGTGCTTGGGGGGGGCAAGAGTGGGAGGGCGAGACCCAGTCTGGGGTGCGAGACCCGGACGGCCACATTTGCCCACGCACAGAAAGGTCCACCGTTAACTGGTGCACTAGAGTGATTAACACATGGCATTCACCGCCACGGGAGGTGGTGGCGGCTACAAGCATGGATGGCTTCAAAAGGGAATTGGACAAACGTATGGAGCAGAGGTCCATCAGTGGCTCTTAGCTACAAGGTATGGATAGCAACTCTCGGTCTGGGGCAAGCGATGCTCTGTATTCTTGGTGCTTGGGGGGGGGGGGCAAGAGTGGGAGGGCTTCTAGTGTCCTGGCCTCACTGGTGGACCTCCTGATGGGAACTGGTGTTTTTGCCCACTGTGTGACAGAGTGTTGGACTAGATGGGCCATTGGCCTGACCCAACACTGGCTTCTCTTATGTTCTTATATGGAGTGGAAGTCCATCAGTGGCTATTAGCCACAAGGCGTAGATAGGAACTCTCGGTCTGGGGCAAGGGATGCTCCATATTCTTGGTGCTTGGGGAGGGGGCAACAGTGGGAGGGCTTCTAGTGTCCTGGCCTCACTGGTGGACCTTCTGATGGCACCTGGTGTTTTTGCCCACTGTGTGACAGAGGGTTGGACTGGATGGGGCTTTGGCAGTGTTCCCTCTAACCTGAGTTAGTGTGAGCTAGCTCAGAGTTTTTTAGCCTCCAGCTCACACATTTTTGTCTTAGCTCAGGAAGGCGGGCTCCAGATCAAACTAATTGATGCAGCAGCCAAATCGCTCGCTCACAGCTTTAATACCAGTAGCTCACCAAGTAGAATATTTGCTCACAAGACCACAGCTTAGAGGGAACATTGGCCATTGGCCTGATCCAACATGGGCTTTTCTTATGTTCCTAGGTCTGGGGCAAGGGATGCTCTGTCTTCTTGGTGCTTGGGGGGGGGCAACAGTGGGGGGAGCTTCTAGTGTCTTGGCCCCACTGCTGGACCTCCTGATGGCAACTGGTGTTTTTGACCACTGTGTGACAAGGAGTGTTGGACTGGATGGGCCATCGGCCTGATCCAACATGAGCCTTTCTTATGTTCTCTTATGTTCTTTGTGTGGGGACCGTGCCGGCTCTTCAGTTTCTCTTTTACAAAGGTAGCTACACTTGAGGAAATCCTCCTACTTGGAGTCTCCCCAAGAGCAGGGGTCCCCAACCTCGTTGAGCCTGTGTAGGGTTGTCAGCCCCCTGACGGAAGCGGGGGATCCCCCTATTTCATGGGCTCCCGTCGGCTGACGGGCAGCTGACCAGCGCGGGGAAGCCCCCCACCCTCCAGAGCCACGTCCAGGTGCGATGTCCCGGGCGTGATGAGGTCGCATGGAAGTGATTTGGCTCTCGGCGCCCTAGTGATTCAGCGTGGGCAGACAGAGCGCACATTCCCTGCCGCAGCTTCACTTCAGTCATACAGTGCAGGGCCTTGTACCGTGTGGGCCGGCTGCTGCCGAAGCGACATTTTAAAAGTCTGCCCAGCCAATCAAATCTCTGACAGCCAATCAGAAGCCTTGCTGGGCGAAAGCCTTCCCTGGCCCCACCCACTTGCTAAAAACACTCGGTGGGCATCAGAAAAGATGGCAGCAGTTGCCGTGGTGCCCGTGGCCTTCACGGTGGGGGGCCCCCGCCCTAGAGAGTTGCAGCCAACAATATGGACCAGGAGAGCCAGCTGTGGTGCAGTGGTTAGGAGCGAGGACTCTAATCTGGGAGAGCCGGGTTTGATTCCCCACTCCTCCACATGCATCTGCTGGTGTGACCTTGGGTCAGTCACAAGTTCTCTCAGAGCTGTTCTCTCAGGAGCGGTCCTCAAAGGAGCTCTCTCAGCCCCACCGGCCTCACAGGGTGTCTGTTGTGGGGAGGGGAATGGAAAGGAAATTGTAAGCCGCTCTGAGACTCCTTTGGGTAGCGAAGGGCAGGGCATAAATACAATCTCCTCCTCTTCCTCCTCCTCCTCCTCCTTCTCCTCCTCCTTCTTCTCCTTTTTCTTCTCTTTCTCCTTCTTCTTCTCCTTCTCCTCCTCCTCCTTCTTCCACTGGACTGTTTTGGATTGCTAGCTACTTGGGGGGGGGGGTAACGTGCAGATCTGTCCTCGCAGAGAAGGGAGAGCTTGCACCTGAATAAAACTTGGTCTTAAAGGGGGCCCGGAGGAGGGGCTCTGCAGCTTACCTGGCTGCTTCTGGCTCTGACTGAGGGCTGCTGGGAGCAGGGGGCGGGCCTTGTTGCATGTGCCCGCCCCCTGGGCTCTTTACTGCCGGAGCTCCGCTCCCGTGCGCCCCCGCAGGAAATGACCCCTGATTATACCTCTCAACATCAGTTGCTGGGGGGCAGGGGGGAAGCAGAACAGGCGGGCTGTCGCCTCCACAGTCTGTGGGCTTCCGCTGCTGGAAGCAGGATATCAGGCTAGAGGAGTCTTTGAAGCACCTGGGCTCCCTTCAGGCTCTGAGATCACCAAGCGGATCCCCTTGAATTCAGCGGGAAAGCCAGCGTGCTGTAGCCGCCGTGCCGGCCTGGGGTCTGGGAGACACGGGTTCGAATCCCCACTCTGACTGTTGGGTGACTTTGGACCCATTCGCACACTCTCTCAGCCTAACCTACCTCACAGGGTTGTTGTGAGGATAAAACGTAGGAAAATGGAAACCGCTTTGGGTCCCCGTGGGGTAGAAAGGCGGGGTACAAACGAATTAGATAATGAAATAATAGAATAATAAAAGAGATGAAGCTTGGGAGTGGGTAAGGGTGTGTGTGGGGGAGGGATTTACCCCCTCTAGAACAGCTTGCAACCAGTGTTCCCTCTAAGCTGAGTGAGTGTGAGCCAGCTCACAGTCTTTTAGCCTCGGGCTCACACATTTTTGTCTCTGCTCAGGAAGGGATGGCTCCGGAGCAAACTGATTCATGCAGCAGCCAAATCGCCGGCTCACAACCTCAATGCCAGTCGCTCACAAAGTAGAATTTTTGCTCACAGGACTCCACAGCTTAGAGGGAACATTGCCAGTGGCAACCTGCCCCCAATGATGTGGAGAAGCGCGGCAGCGTTCCCCTGCAGGGCTTCCGGTTTTCCGACCTGTCAGCTTCGATCCCGTGAAGAACCTGGGCCGCAGACGGCGGGAGGGGGGGCGGGGGTGTCTGCGTGACTCCTCCGGGCTAGACGGGGATCCCTGGGCGGGCGGCTTTCGGCGTCCCGCTCTGCTCTCCTGTTGCTTGGCCAGGGTCCCCCCCCCAACCGCCCCCCCGCTTCTGGGTAAGCCCCCGCTAATGAGCCTGCCCGCTCTCTGCCGCCCGACAAGCCGGGGTCTTGCTTCTTGGGGAGCGTAGAATTCAATCTATATGCAAATGCGCGTGCCGGAGAAATTAGCAAAGTTCAGGCTGATTGGATCTGCCGTAATGCAAAGGGACAGAACACGTTTCGGTGGCGGGGGGGGGGGGGGGAGGCGGTTGGAACAGCCAGGGGTTGCCAGGTCTGGGCTGGGAAACTCCTGCAGAGCTGGGAATGGAGCCTGGGGAGGACAGGGACCTCAGTGGGGCGCAATGTCCGTAGCTACAGTGGGGCACCATGGGGCTAGGCCCTCCCGACTTGCTGGCAAGGCCCCCTGATGTCCCATCTAGCCCAGGGCGTCATGGCCTTCTCCCCCAGATTAAATTGATTATCCCGTGTCCCCTAAGAAATTTAAATGCCCCTCTGACTTTAAAAACCCTAGCTACGGGCCTGGAGCAGTGGTGTCGAACTCGTTTGTTACGAGGGCCGGAGCTGACATAAATGAGACCTTTTCGGGCCGGGCCACGCGTGTTCCCTCTAAGCTGAGCTTAGTGTGAGCCAGCTCACGGTCTTTTAGCCTCCGGCTCACACATTTTTTGTCTTAGCTCAGGAAGGATGGCTCCAGAGCAGTGTTCCCTCTAAGCCAGGCAGAGGCTCTCCCACTGAGCCAGGGCCCTTCTTTTCAGCTTTCCAGGGTCTCAGGCCGGAGGTCTTTCCCATCACCTCCTGCCTGGTCCTTTTCAACTGGAGATGCTGCCGGGGACTGAACCTGGGACCTTCCGTATGCCAAGCAGAGGCCCTACCACTGAGCTACGCCCCCTCCCGCTTCAGTTTCACGTGTTCCATCTGCCAGGCGCGAGCTGAGCCTGGAGGGAGCAGTCAATTTATCTTTTATTTATTTATTTATCCTTAGATTTGTATCCCGCCCTACCCAAAGGCTCAGGGCGGCTTTGGGGTTAAGCGCCCCCCCCAGGCAACCCTGAAGACCTCGCTCCCTGAGTGCCATTTTATTATCTTTTAATTGCTCCCGGCCCTCTGGGGGCTCTAAGCTTTGGCCGGAAAGGCAGGCCACCTTGTGGGGGTGGAGGAGGCCGAGGTCTTACGCAGAGTAATAGAAATGCAACCAGCACATTAACAAACAGCCGTCAGCCAGCCCGGGCCCAGGGGCTTCCAGCGGGGCCCACCACTATCACGCACACCCTGCCCACTCACTCTCTCGCGCTTCACCACCACCGTGCTCCCAGATGCTCGCGTTGCTCATGCCGCTGGATAATGGGCAACAGCAGGGCGCTTTTTTGTAGAAAAAGCCCAGCAGGCACTCATTAGCATAATAGGCCACACCCAACAGCAGAAACTCATTAACAGGCCACACCCCTGACAGCGCAGAAAGAGAGAGCGAGAGAGAAGGAAAGAAGGAGGAAAAGAGGGAAAGAATGAGAGAAAGAAAAGGAAAAAAGGAGGGAAAGTAGCCAAGGTCATCCAGTAAGCATTGTGGCAGAGGGCTATTAGCATATGCCACGCCCTCTGACATCATCTTCAAAAAGCCTCCCCTTCCCTTCCCCAGCTGGCCTGCGGGGGGAGTGAAGAGAGGTTTAAAGTTTAAACCCCTTATCACTAGAGTTAGGCCACAGAAGGAGGCAAGAGGGAAGGAAAGAGAGAGAGAGAAGGAAAGAAGGCAGGAAAGAGGGAAAGAAAGAAAGAAAGAAAGAGAAAGAGAGAGAGAGAGAGAGAGAGAGAAGGAAAGAAGGAGGGAAAGAAAGAAAGAGAGCAAAGAGATGGGGGGGAAAGGATCCCGGGTAAGCCTGCCCTTAAAGGGAATGGGAGGCAGTTTAAACTGCCTTCCCTTGGCTTGCCCCCCCCCGTGGCTGTGGGTGCCCCCCATCAAGCTTCCGCTGCCACCTGGCACCAGCCAGGCGGCCCACCCCTCCGCCCCATCAAGCCCTCACCACCCTAACTTACTCTGGCTGCTGGTGGCAGCAGGGGCGGCCAGCACATGCTGCTTCCTGCTCCCCAGCCTGACTGAGGGCTACTGGGAGCTGGGGGCGGGGCTTGCAGCTCCTGGGTGTGGCCAACTTGGAAGGCAGCCAGAACGCCGTTCCGGCGCGTTCCGGGGCAAAAATAACCCTGGGCAACAGGCAGTGCAAGAGGCTGTGAGATTCAGGAGGGTTCACAAGCTGGCTGGGGAAGGATGCACGGGTGAGTGGGAGGCATGCGGGGGGGGAGGAAAAGGGTGTGAGTGGAAGGCCTTGGGGGGTCAGCAGATGGGGGAAGGGGGCCCCAGGGGACTGTCAGCCCTGGGGGCTCCCAAAAGCTGGAACCGCCACTGCCACCAGCAGTTCCCTGGTACATAATGGGCCGGGCTGTTTTTTGGGGCCTGTATCTGAGGCCCACAGACAGAAGGAGTCGCTGGGGGCTCAGTTCCTGAATCCCAGCTGTGCGCCAGCTGCAGGATGGTAGATGGTGGGTGGAAAGTGCCGTCAAGTTGCCTCCGACGTCTGGAGACCCCATGGGGTTTTTGAGGCAAGAGACGTTCAGAGGCGGTTTGCCCTTGCCTGCCTCTGCATAGGAACCCTGGACTTCCAAGGTGGTCTCCCATCCAAATGCCAACCAAGGCTGACCCTGCTTAGCTTCTGAGATTTGTCGAGATTGGGCTTGCCTGGGCCATCCAGACGCCCTCTCCAAAAACACACACATGCAACCTCCACGCCCCCCAACCACACCTGTGGGCTGTGTTCCCACCACCCTCTCCCCGGTGTGCGTGATGTAGGCCCACTGGCCTGCTGTCCCGCACCAGCAGGGGGCACTATCTCTCTAATCCGAGCCTCCAGAGGGGAAAGGAAACCGGTGCTTGGTAGCACCTTCCAGATGAACAGATATTTATTTTGGCAGAAGCTTCCCTGGAGACCATGTCAGCAGGTGCAGGAACACATGCAGGAGAAGAGGAGGAAGAAGAGGAGGAGGCATGGCCAACGGCATGGGGGTTCCAAGAAGGGAGGTGGAGGAAACGCACTTTTTTGCTGGCGGCAAGGTGAACGACTGCATCCCTTTCCCCAACGAAAGGTCAGCGGAAAGGGAGACGCAGCCGTTTTTGCCAAGCTGTGAAACGGCTCCGGCTCTGATGACCCGCCTGGGGGGGGAGGAAAGTGGCTGCTATATTGAACTTAAAGGGCGGGGGAAGGAAATCAGCAGCGTGGAATTGACCGTGGTGGAAAGGCAAAGTGGGCCTGCTCAGCTTTTTCTAGTGCTGTGTGTGATCCGGCCCGGCGGCATTGAGAGGTGTTGGGAGGATGGAGTCTGTCGGCCTCTGATTAGACCCGGGTTCATATCTACCCTGGGCCCTGAAGCTGCCTCTCTTGTGCGGGGGGGGGGGGCATCTGTCCATCCTGCCCATCAGAACCTCATCAGTTTCAGACATGAACCCCCCCTCGGTGGCGGCCGCCTGCAATTCACAGCCAGCCTCTCCCCAGAGAGACAAGCTGGCGAAATCCCTGCATAATTTTCACCTTTTTAGAGACTGTCATAAGCTTTTTGAAACGAGGCAGCCTGGAGGAACGGTGGGGAACCCATTTTCGAGGCTCCGCGGGGGTGGGGGGCGGCCTAGCCTGGGTTTCCAGGGAAGAGGGCTGAATGTGTTGTAATTGCCGGCTGCAATTGGGTTTTTTTTTTAAAATACGTCTCCTTTATTTAAATGTTCTTTTTAAAAAGAAGACATTGTTTCCTGCTTTCTGCGTTTTTTGGGAATGAGCAAGTGGCGTATAAATGAAAGACGGCATGGACCCAAATGGCCCATGAAAAAGCAGGGGGGGATGGGGGGAGAGTCAGTTTGGTGTAGTGGTTAAGTGCACGGACTCTAATCTGGGAGAACCGGGTTTGATTCCCCACTCCTCCACTTGCACCTGCTGATGTGACCTTGGGTCAGGCACAAGCTCTGGCACAGCTGTCCTTGAAAAAGAGCAGTTCGTGTCAGAGTTCTCTCAGCCCCACCCACCTCACAGGGTGTCTGTTGTGGGGAGGGGAAGGGAAAGGAGTTTGTAAGCTGCTCTGAGACTCCTTTGGGTAGTGAAGGGCGGGGTATAAATCCAATCTCCTCCCCCTCCTCCTCCTCCTCTTCTTCTTCTTCTTCTTCTCTTTCCCCTTTCAGCTCCTTGCTTAATGTAGGGAGCCAGCCTTCTCCTCCAAACCGCTGTAGATTCGAGCAACCCGCGCTGCAAGCCAAAATAAAAAACATGCTACTCTGCCAACGGATCTATCTTTTCTCTTGTCAGTCGTCTGATTGGTTTTTGATCAATTCAATTGGTGTTTTTTTTAAACGGTCTCTCTTTCTCTCTCTCTCTCTTTCCACCCTTCTACGCATTGCTTATATTTTCCTTCAGACTGTTTTATCGATAGTTTTAATTGTATTTTGGCTTTTTTATTTCCGTTCTACGCTTTGAGGGCGGTTCGAGGGAAACGCGGGGAGTCATGTTTCTAGATAATAAAATCTAGCAGTTTTGATACTCGTGAGGAAGGGCGGTGGAGTGGGAGATATATATCTTTTTCTTGGTATAAAATTAGGGGTTTTATGCGCTTTGAGCAGCAAGCAGATACCTATGTATTTTCTGAAATTGCTCCAGAACATTGGATGGCCTGCTGGATCGCCGGGCGAGCATTCGTGCACCTGAGATAGGCTCCCCCAGCTCTGAGACGGAAAATACCTGGAGATTTTTGGGGGTGGAGCCTGGGGAGGGCGGGGTTTGGGGAGGGGAGGGGCTTCAGTTGGGTAGAATGCCCTGGAAGTCCACCTTCCAAAACAGCCATTTTCTCCAGGGAAACTGACCTGGGTCTTCTGGACGTCAGTTGTCGTAGCAGCCGATCTCCAGTCTGGGAACCCTCACCCCATGGTATATTGCCTCCCCCACATCCTGCCCCCTTTACCAGGGGTGCTTTTGGGGCGGCAGTGATACATTTAGGATCACCCCCACCCCTGCTTTCCAGCTGCAGCTGCCTTGGGGAATCCCAGTGCCTCTGTGCCGCGCCCTCCCGCTAATGGCACTGCCCATATATTGGCAGGTAGAAGGGATAGGTAAAGGTAAAGGTTCCCTTGCTCGAAAGCCAGTCGAATCCGACTCTAGGGTTGCGGTGCTCATCTCCGTTTCCAAGCCGAAGAGCCAGCGCTGTCCGAAGACGTCTCCGTGGTCATGTGGCCGGCATGACTAAACACCAAGGCGCACGGAACGCTGTTACCTTCCCACTGAAGCGGTACCTATTTATCTACTTGCAATGTCTTGCTTTCGAACGGCTTGGTTGGCAGGAGCTGGAACTAGAGACGGGAGCTCACTCCATCATGCGGCAACTCGGGTCTCGAACTGCTGAACGACTGACCTTCCACAGCCTGCAGTTCAGCGTCTTAACCACTTGAGCCACCGCAGCTCCAGAAGGGATAATACCACTCTAATGGCAGAAAGTGAAGAGGACCTCAAGAGCCTTTTGCTCAAGATGAAAGAGGAGAGTGCAAAAGTTGGCTTGAAACTCAACATCAAGAAAACAAAGATCATGGCATCCGGCCCCATCACTCCTTGGCAAGCAGAAGGGGAAGTCATGGAAGTAGTGACAGACTTCACGCTCCTGGGATCCAGGATCGCTGCAGATGGTGACTGCAGCCATTAAATTAAAAGACGCCTGCTCCTTGGGAGGAAAGCGATGGCGAACCTAGAGAGCATAATAAAAAGCAGAGACATCACCCTGCCAACAAAAGTCCGTATGGTCAAAGCGATGGTATTCCCAGTAGTACTGTATGGCTGTGAGAGTCGGACCATAAGGAAGGCCGAGCGCCGAAGAACAGATGCTTTCGAATGAGGGTGCTGGAGAAGACTCTGGAGAGTCCCTTGGACGGCAAGGAGATCAAATCAGTCAATCCTAAAGGAAATCAACGCTGACTGTTCCCTGGAAGGCCAGAGACCGAAGCTGAAGCTCAAATACTTTGGCCACCAAATGAGAAGGGAGCACTCCCTGGAGAAGACCCTGAAAAGTGAAGGTAACAGTAAGAGAAAGAAGGTAATGGAAAGAGTGAAGGTAACAGAAGAAGGGGACGGCAAAGGATGAGACGGTCAGACAGTGTCATAGATGCAACGGGCATGAAATTGAAAAAACTCCAGAGGAAGACCTGGCGTGATGTGGTCCGTGGGGTTGCGAAGAGTCGGACTTGACTGTGCGACTGAACAACAACACAAGGGTTCGATCCTGCTTCGGGCACCCTGTGGGGTGGGTGAGTCCCTCCTGGCAATTCCAGCTCCCCTCGCCCTGCAAAGGTGTCTAGCTACACAGCGGAGGAAACGCGAAAAGGCCCCTCCGTTCCGTTTCTCCGCTGGAACTTTTCCAAGCGCCATTGTTGTTTCTCAGCTCCCCAACTGGAGATGTTTAGCGGCGCCAGGTTGAGACCTTTTTATTTTCCAGGGCTTTTAGGATTGATGGATGGTTTTGCCGCTTTATTGGATTCCATCCCGACTTTGATCCGACTCTTGGCGAAGGCTTTTACCTTGACGGCATCTGACTGTGCGCGGGCCCCTGTGGGCTGGATCGCTGCTTTGGAACTTTGGGGGGGAAGCAGAAAAAAAACAGAGAACGAATTTCATTTCTTCTTCAAGGGCGGGACAGATGGCCGTCCCTGCCTCCCGGTTGCTTGAGGTGGAACATAGTTTTTGGGACCCTCCTTCTCCCCCCCCAGCAAAACACAAAAGGCCCCTCCCCAGTGCCAGCTACCCAGGCTCAGTCCCCCAATCCCTGGGAGTTCCACAACCTGGAACTTTCAACCTCCTACCACCCTGTCCCCTCCCCTGGTGGCCAGGGGGGGACCGGGCAACTAAAGGTCAAAGGTTAGATGGGCGCCAGTGTTCCCTCTAAGCCGAGTTAGTGTGAGCCAGCTCACAGCTTTTAAGCCTCCGGCTCACCCATTTTTGCCTTAGCTCAGGAAGGAGGGCTCCAGAGCAAACTAATCCATGCAGCAGCCAAATCGCTCGCTCACAACTTTCATGCCAGCAGCTCACAAAGTAGGATTTTTGCTCACAAGGCTCCACAGCTTAGAGGGCGCATTGCTTAGATACCCACAAGATTTTCGAGAGTCACCCTGACCTGGATAGCCCAGGCAAGCCCAATCTTGTCAGATCCCAGAAGCTCAGCAGGGTCGACTCTGGCAAGTCCTTGGATGGGAGACCTCCTTGGCATACCAGAGGTCGGGAGGTGGGGGCAGGCTTTACTCAGCCACCTCTCTGGATACCCCCCAGGCCCCCAGGAGGGGTCCGTCACCAGAGGTCGACATGACTTCCAGGTGCACGCACACATACACACACACACGAAAAATACAAAAAAAAATTTCAGAGAGTCAAGGCTTCCTTGGCTGGACACCTGTCAGCTTTGCAAAGTCTGCTGAAACCCAGGCGAGCGTGAGTCTTCCTGGCCCCCTCAGACAAGCCGTCCCACAAGGCTCCCTCTAAGCTGTGGGGTCTTGTGAGCAAAAATTCTACTTGGTGAGCTCCTGGCATTCAAGCGGCGAGCGAGCGATTTGGCCGCTGCATCGGGGAGTCTGCTCTGGAGCCCTCCTCCCTGAGCGCAGACAAAAATCTGTGAGCCGGAGGCGAAGAAACTGTGAGCTAACGCACACCTGCTCAGCTTAGAGGGAACGCTGGCTCAGGATAGAAATGAGCTAAAATAAAATGTCAAAAATAGTGTGACGTGACTAGCGAAGGTTTTCCTGTTAGGATAATAGGACTGGCCTACCTTGTAGGGCTGTGATTGCAGCAACAGAGTATATGCAGAGCGCCCCCAATGCAGGTGCTCTGCCTCAAGCGCCAGGGAGATCAGCTGTGCGGGTGCTGCCATTCTAGGGGCTCGTGCCCTTTACCGGCGCATTGTCCCATATGATCCTCGCGGGAGTCTGGGACCAGCTGAACACTGTGATGAAGAGGGCCCCTGAGGTCTAGGGCAAGACACAAACAGGCCGTCACTCGGCCACCGTCCCTGGTCTGAAGAAAGCAGAACTCGTGTTGCCCTACTTTGCAGTGGTGTCGAAAGGACTGCTGAGGTAATATGTGCAAAGGGCTTTGAACAAAGTTCCCTCTAAGCTGCACTAGGGAGTGCTGGCACACAGATTTTAGCCAGCAGCTCAGGGAGTTTTGCTTCAGCTTAGAGGGAACACTGGTGGGGGCCACGACTGAGAAGGCCCCCGCACAGGCAGCCGTTGATTCTGCCCATCTCACGCGCCTGGGCCCAAATAGAAGTCTCGGGACCATTGGGGACTCGGGAAGCCGGAGAGAGAGTGGCCCCCTCCCCGGACCATTTCAGAGCATCCACTGGACGAGAGTGATTTGCAGAGATTTCCACCAGAGCACGCGGCTCCTTCAGGCGCTTCCCTGCAGCGACCCTCCAGCCCTCTGTGGGGTGCAGACCTGCGCTGCACCCTCTCTCCCAATTATCCGCTCTCTGGCACTGATCCCGAATCCCCTCCAGTGGGCACGGCGCCTGGTTCTTGCTCCAACACGGCCTCCTCTCCTGCCAAGTCGGAGAGGGTGGGTACCCGTGCCTCCTGCTCTGTCCCCTGGCCGGGGGCTCCTCCGGAGGGGTCTCACTCACAGCCTCCGTCCCATACTGCAATTGCCATCCTCGTCTGGCTCGGCCATCCGTAATGGCACTCCCGATCCCATTTGAGAGAGAGGCAGGGCCGGCCTTCATTATTTCCGTCCCTTCTGTTGAAACCTATTAAAATCCAATTACACGGCAGAAGCGGGAGGTTATTACCAAGCCGAAACACCCCCCCTCCCCTCCCCACCTGGCTTCAATACATCCCGAAAGCCGGCGGGAGGACGCAGGACATCCAACGTGGCCCCTCCCTGGCCTGGTTTCTTGTCGAGGCTGAGATCTAGAAACTCAAGGGGGTGTGTACGCGTTAATTCTCTCTCCGATTTTGGGAGCCAGGTAGGAAGCTTCAATCTTCCCTTTCCCATCTGGCGGATACCGAGAGATGTTCCCCCTTCTCCTTTTGTTGGAAACCGAGAGAGAGAGAGAGAGAGAGACAGACAGACAGACAGACAGGCAGGCAGGCAGGCAGACAGACTTTGGATAGGTTTCTAGGACAGCTCTCAGCTCGCAAAGAGGCCTGGGGATTTGGCCACCATCTACAGCCACCTCTTATTCCAGCCCTGTTCTTTGAGTGGCGTGGCGTGGAGGCCTTTCAGCTCCATTCCCCTGCCAGGTATGTCTTCCAAACGCCTCGGGCTTCCTCCGGTACTTTGAGGTCTGTCAGCAAAGCCAGCAGGTAAAGAATGCCGGCAAATTGTGCGCGTTTCTGGGCCTGTCTTTCTTCCGGCAGGTTTGGCCGTACTTGCCGGGCAGGAAGAGCTGCGGGTCGCTCTTTCCCCAAAAGCATCCCACCGCTGACACCAGCGTCGCAGCGTCTCACCACCCCTCAGAAAGCCCTTGATTTTACACGTCGCGCCCCGTCCCCCTATGGGCCTGCATTAGCCTTCTTCGTTCCCAGTAGAACCGAGACGTGTGCATCCAAAGTATTCGCATACACCTGTCTTGCTTGTGGGTCTGGCAGAGGCAGGGAGCGCCGGGCTGTGTGCAGGTGCCGTGGACCTCAGGAAGGAGAGGGGGCAGGCTTGCAGCCGGTGTTGCCTCTAAGCTGAGTTAGCGTGAGATAGCTCACAGTTCTTTAGCCTCCGGCTCACACATTTTTTGCCTTCACTCGGGAAGGATGGCTCCAGAGCAAACTGATTTCCGCAGCAGCCAAATCCCTCGCTCACAACTTTAATGCCGGTAGCTCCCAAGGTAGAATCTGTGCTCACGAGACCCCACAGCTTAGAGGGAGCCTTGGTTGCTGCCCGCCCCTCCACTTTTGTGCTAGAGGGCAACCGGATCTCTGTCTCAAAGCCGGAAGGGGTTTGAGAAGCCCCGCGGGGCTTTTGCAGAGGGGAGGGACGGGCAGGTGGCTTTCAATAAGCACAGGAAGTTATCACTTTTGTGCAGGGCTTTTTTTGTAGAAAAAGCCCAGCAGGAACTCATTAGCATAATAGGCCACACCCAACAGCAGAAATGTATTAGCATATTAGGCCACACCCCTGACAGCACAGCTCATTGGCGTATTAGGCCACTCCCCCATGTTGCCAGAAGTGTGCTCATCCAGCCACACCCACCTTTTGCTCCTTATTCTGTTTACCTTGTTTGTAGTCCAAACCCAGGGCCTTTTTTTGGTAGCAGGAACTCCTTTGCATGTTAGGCCACACACCCCTAATGTAGCCAATCCTAATGGGTTCCTGCTGTTGGGTGTGGCCTATTATGCTAATGAGTTCCTGCTGGGTGTGGCGAACTTGGAAGCCAGCCGGAACTCCGTTTCTGTGCGTTCCTGCCCAAAAATAGCCCTGGTTTTGTGCAGCTTAAGTGGGGAAGGGAGAATGGCATCTGCTGCTCTGAGTTTTTTTTTGGACCAGGACAGGGTAAAAACAAGACAGGCAGACGGAGAGAGGAAGGAGGTCCACGGCCGGAGGAGGAGATGGGGAGGGGGGGGCTGCTATGGTCGCCAACTCTTGAATTGGAAAATACCTGGAGGTGTGGTGGTGGTGGTGGGAGGCCAGGAAGGGCAGGGTTTGGGGAGGACCGGGAGCTCATTCCGGGGGATCTCCAGGTCCCACCTGGAGGTTGGTAACCCTGGCACCCCAGATGTGGCTAGGCTTCCTGTTCATAAATGCCAGCTTGCTAGCGGGCAACTGACAGGTCAATTACTCTTTCCGCCTCCTGCGGAGTCCTAACCAGACCTGCCGATACAGGATGACTCAGGGAGCTCTGAGCCAGCCGGCACCCCCCTCACACACACAGACTTGCCTCTCCACCCCCCCACCCACGTTTCCCAGCCTCCCCCCCCTTGCCGTGGCACCTCAGTGGGGAGGGCGGCTTATTAATCCCACCCCCCCGCCTGCCTCCTCTCCCAGAGGCCAACTTGGTGCAGCTGCCGATATTAAATTGGGAGGAAGGGCACGAAGAGGGAGCGAAACGGCTCCGGAGGAGAACTTGGCAATTATTTCCTCCTCGGTCTAGAAGAAAGGGAGGACCAGAGAGCCGAGGGCCGCAGAGGCTGGGGGGGCAAGAAGGGAGGCGCCTCCATCGCAGCGTGGCCCGGAATGGCCCGGGCCTTCTCTGCCCTTGCAAGCAGGTCCGATTCAAAGGGGGGTCAAGGCGCAGGGCAAAGGACTCCAATGTGGTGCCCAAGGCCCCCCCCCCCCGTGGACCCTTTTCTCAGCACCCACGGTGTTTGAGAAGTGGGCGGGGCCAGGGGGTGCTTTAGCCCAGCGAGGCTTCTGATTGGCCACTGGAGGTTTGATTGGCAGTGCAGATCTTTGAAAAGGTTACTTTGCCAGCAGCTGCCACCACCACCACACGAGGATCTTCGCTGTGCGGCTGAAGGCAAGCTGCAGCGCCGGCGGCCATTTTGAGGCTGGCTCTGCCTTCTGCGGCAGCCATTTTGTGGCAGCGCCCACCACAGTCTGTCAGAATACCAAAGGGACCCACGGGCTCAAAAAGGTTGGGGACCCGTGGCATAGGGACACGGATCTCAGCACTGGCATTGCCCCAGACCTCGGGTCCCCCAGACGGTCAGCTTTGGAAAGAAACCGGCTTGTGTCCAGTGCAGCCCTTAGGGTTGCCAGCATCCAGGCGAGGCCTGGAGATCTCCCGGAATCAGAAAGCAAGGCTGAGAGGGGCATACTCCAGAGATCAGTTCCTCTGCTTTGGAGGGTAGACTTTATGCCATTAATGCCGTCATAACCACTGAAGTCCTTCTGCAATCCCTGCCTTCCCCAAACCTCCAGGAAACTTCCCTGCATCCCCTAAACTGGAGTTGGCACCCATGCTCCCTCTAAGCTGCGGAGTCCTGTGAGCAAAAATTCTACTTTGTGAGCTCCGGGCATTAAAGTTGTGAGCGAGCGATTTGGCTGCCGCATTAAATCAGTTTGCTCTGGAGCCCTCCTTCCTGAGACAAAAATGTGTGAGCTGGAGACTAAAAAACAGTGAGCTAACTCGCACTACCTCAGCTTAGAGGGAACACTGGTTGGCACCCTGCGAGGCACTGCTCCTTGGATCAGTTTCTGGAACGGAGAGGTCCCAGGGATCAGACACCTCCTGTCTAGGAAACCCTTTCTCCTGTTCCCACTCCGGTGCCAAAAAAAGACCTTAATTCATGCTCAGAAACACAGTTTCCTTGCCCTGACCGGGTTTGATTCCCCACTCCTCCACTTGGACCCGGCTGGATGACCTTGGGCAAGCCGTAGCTCTGGCACAGCTGTTCTTGAAAAAAGAGCCGTCTCTGTCCAGAGCTCTCTCAGCCCCACCTACCCCACAGGGTGTCTGTTGTGGGGAGGGGAAGGGAAAGGAGTTTGTGAGCCGCTCTGAGACACCTTTGGGTAGTGAAGGGCGGGGTATAAATCCAATCTCTTCTCTTCTTCTTCTTCTCCCTTCCCTCGGAAGCCCCTTGCTGGGGTGGCCATAAGTTGGAAGCTCAGCAGGGTCAGTACTTGGAAGGGGGACCACCAAGGAAGGCTCTGCAGAGGAAGGCAAGGGCAAACCACCTCTGCTTCTCCCTTGCCTTGAAAGCCCCTTGCTGGGGTGGCCATAAGTTGGAAGCTCAGCAGGGTTGGTACTTGGAAGGGAGACCACCAAGGAAGGCTCTGCAGAGGAAGGCAAGGGCAAACCACCTCTGCTTCTCCCTTGCCTTGAAAGCCCCTTGCTGGGGTGGCCATAAGTTGGAAGCTAAGCAGGGTCTTTACTTGGAAGGGAGACCACCAAGGAAGGCTCTGCAGAGGAAGGCAAGGGCAAACCACCCCTGCTTCTCCCTTGCCTCGGAAGCCCCTGGCTGGGGTGGCCATAAGTTGGAAGCTCAGCAGGGTTGGTACTTGGATGGGAGACCACCAAGGAAGGCTCTGCAGAGGAAGGCCATGGGAAACAACTGCTTCTCCCTTGCCTTGGAAGCTTCTTGCTGGGGTGGCCATAAGTTGGAAGGTCAGCAAGGTCAGTACTTGGAAGAGAAACCACCAAGGAAGGCTCTGCAGAGGAAGGCAAGGGCAAACCACCTCTACTTCTCCCTTGCCTTGGAAGCTTCTTGCTGGGGTGGCCATAAGTCGGAAGCTCAGCAGGGTTGGTACATGGAAGGGAGACCACCAAGGAAGGCTCTGCAGAGGAAGGCAAGGGCAAACCACCTCTGCCTCTCCCTTGCCTTGAAAGCCCCTTGCTGGAGTCGTATAAGTCGATTATACCTTGACGGGCAATTTGCATGTGCGCACACATCTTGCTGATGTTTCTGAGATGTGTCAATTTTGGTTCCTTGATCTCCATTCCTCTGCACTGCTTCCCTTGATAACAACGTGATCCGCAGCTCATTTGCTTGGGAGGAATTGACCAAACAAAACCATGGAAAAACCCACAGATTGGCACAGCCACTGTTTTTTTTTTTAAATGGCCCATGGGACCCCCGTCAGGAACCGGGGGGAGGTGGGAGGGGAGGGGGCGGGCCCTGGGCTTTGAATCTGGGCCATTGGCAGGGCGACCTCCCCAGTGGTAAATCTGCACCTCGAAGGCATCATTTAAAGTCCTTGTGTGTAATCTCCAATTCACACATTTTTGCATGGAAGAGCTTACCCTTGTTAAAAATGCATCCCGTTTTTATGCCTCCCGTCTAAAGCGCTCTGGGTTGCCTGGCAGTTTATACAAAGCAGAAGGAAACAAGAATGCGAAAGAATAACTCTCCATATTTGAAGATACGCCTTAGCAAGGACGGGCGCATGCACGCCAGGCGGAAATGCCGGCCCGCAAAGAAGGGCTGGCGCTCTTACAGGGTGTGTGTGGAAGGGGGGGGGGGTCAGGTCCAAACGCGGCGGGCATTCAGAAAATTGCTGGGGGAGCCCCTGGAATGGCTGTCGTGGAAATCTTGTGCACTGCAGAGTGTCTCTGTGGACCTGCGCCAGGGCGTGTGGACCATTGGTGTGTATAGTTGCCAACCCTGGGCTGGCCTGGAGATTTGGGGGTGGAGTCCCTGCTGTTTTCTCCAGGGGGACTGATACCTGGTGAGGCCTGTTGGCCCTTCTGTCGAGTGGAGCAAACTGAGATGATGTCCTCGGTCCCACCCCAGAGCAACCCCTTTCTCCCACAAGGTTTTTCAGAGGCCCTTCAGAGCCAGTTTGGTGCAGTGGTTAGGAGCATGCACTCTGATCTGGGAGCACCGGGTCTGATTCCCCACTTCTCCACATGCAGCTGCTGGTGTGACCTTGGGTCAGTCACAAGTTCTCTCCGAGCTGTTCTCTCAAGAGCAGTCCTCGAAAGAGCTCTCTTGGCCCTGCCTACCTCACAGGGTGTCTGTTGTGGGGAGGGGAAGGGAAAGGAGTTTGTAAGCCGCTCTGAGACTCCTTTGGGTAGTGAAGGGCGGGGTAGAAATCCAACCTCCTCCTCCTTCTGGCCAGTTTGGCCAGGGATCCTGGTGGTTTTCTTTGCCCTCTTCTGGACGTGGAGCAGGGGTCACTGTGTGTGGGTGTGTGGGGGAGGTATTTGTGAATTCCCTGCACTGTGCAGGGGGTTGGACTAGATGACCCTGGAGGTCCCTTCCGTGATTCTATACTGTGTGCAGGGGTCGTTTCCTGCAGGAGTGCACAGGAGCGGAGCTCTGACAGTAAAGAGCCCAGGGGGCGGGCACATGCAACAAGCCCCGCCCCCTGCTCCCAGCAGCCCTCAGTCAGAGCAAGAAGCAGCCAGGTAAGTTGCAGAGCCCCCCCCCCCGGCCCCCGGGTCCCACACACCCCAGTGGCACCTTTAAGACCAAGTTTTATTCAGGTACCAGCTCTCCCTCCTTTGCGAGGACAGATCTGCACATTCTCCCCCCCCCCCAATAGCTAGCAATCCAAAAGAGTCCAGTGGAGCCTGAGCGGTGGGTGTTGCCTTCTGACACACTTCCGGTGATGTCAGGGTGTGTGGCACATGCAGATAAGTTATGCTAATGAGTCCAGTGGAGCCTGAGCGGTGGGTGTTGCCTTCTGACACACTTCCGGTGATGTCAGGGTGTGTGGCACATGCAGATAAGTTATGCTAATGAGTTGTGCTAATGAGCTCCTGAACCTCTTTTTGTAGGAAATGACCCCTGACTGTGTGTGTGTGGGGGGGGGGCTGGGGCGGGGAGGCTTTCTTAATACCTTTGCTGACTCAGCAGGCCTGGCCTGATCCCGGGCTGGAAGTGCTGACCGAAGCCTCTCCGAAAGTGGGTCACAGCTGCGGTGGAGCCCCTTGGCGCTGGGAAGAGAAGACCCAGCCGGGCAGAGATGCTGGGCATCGCTGGCTCTAGCAGCCGGTTTCCGCTCCCCGATGCCGCGGGAGGCAAATGTGGTCATTCCTCCTCGGGAAGGCACTTTATTTATTTGCTTAATTTAAATCCTAACCTCCCTGCCAAGGCAGACTCAGGGCGGCTTACAGGAGAGAGATATATGAAGACAGCAAAATAGTTAAAACACAATATTTAAATGAGTAGAACCACAACATGTAAAAGCATAAGTAGCAGTAAGCATAGATGTCAAAAGTGCTAATAAGTGATGGCGGTATGCAGGGGTCATTTCCTGCAGAAGCGCACAGGAGCAGAGCTCTAGCAGTAAAGAGCCTAGGGGGCGGGCACATGCAAAAAGCCCCGCCCCCTGATCCCAGCAGCCCTCAGTCAGAGCAAGAAGCAGCCAGGTAAGCTGCAGAGCCCTCCCCCGGCCCAAAACAGTCCAGTGTCACCTTTAAGGCCAAGTTTTATTCAGATACAAGCTCTCCCTCCTCTGCGAGGACAGATCTGCATGTCCCCCCCCAATAGCTAGCAATCCAAAGTCCAGTGGCACCTTTAAGGCCAAGTTTTATTCAGGTACAAGCTCTCCCTCCTCTGCGAGGGCAGATCTGCATGTTCCCCCCCCCCAATAGCTAGCAATCCAAAACAGTCCAGGGGCACCTTTAAGACCAAGTCTTATTCAGGTACAAGCTCTCCCTCCTCTGCGAGGACAG
>NW_015176491.1:515008-518024 GCF_001447785.1 Gekko japonicus | reverse complement strand
ACAGATCTGCACGTCCCCCCCCCCAATAGCTAGCAATCCAAAGTCCAGTGGCACCTTTAAGGCCAAGTTTTATTCAGGTACAAGCTCTCCCTCCTCTGCGAGGGCAGATCTGCATGTCCCCCCCCCCCAATAGCTAGCAATCCAAAACAGTCCAGGGGCACCTTTAAGACCAAGTCTTATTCAGGTACAAGCTCTCCCTCCTCTGTGAGGACAGATCTGCACATTCCCCCCCCCCCGATAGCTAGCAGTCCAAAAGAGTCCAGTGGAGCCTGAGTGGTGGGTGTTGCCTTCTGACACACTTCCGGTGATGTCAGGGGGTGTGGCACATGCAAATGAGTTATGCTAATGAGTTATGCTAATGAGCTCCTGCACCTCTTTTTCTGCGAAATGACCCCTGTGTAAAAGCATAAGTGCCAGTAAACATAGATGTCATATGTGCGAATAAGTGGTGGCGGTATGTTCTCAGCGTCCAGATGGTCAGCCACTACCACCGTCTGGGCTTCCGCCAAGCTGTTGATTGTTATTAAGTCGGTGCTGATGTTGAGGCCGGGGCCATAATATCAGGACGCGGCATCCTAGTCGAAGGCCTGGGGGAAGAGCTCCATTTTACAGGCCGCGCGGAACCGTAACAGGTCCCGCAGGGCCCTGATGTCATCCCGGAGCTCATTCCACTTTGCACGTGCTCAGAGGGTTCTTGTTACTGGCCAGGTGTTTTCTACAGCATAACCGCTCAAGCTGGCCGTCTTGAAGCGGCGGCTGGACAAACCCTAGTCGGGAATGCTCTAGGCTGGCCCTGCGCTGAGCAGGGGGCTGGACTAGATGGCCTCTACTGACCCCTTCCAACTCTCTGTGGGATTCTAGGATTCTAAGCTACTGCCACTGGTCAGTGTAATGAGGAGAGTGCAGATCCACTGGGGGTGGGTTTCTGCTGGGTCCCAGCCAGTGTTCCCTTCTAAGCTGAGTGAGTGTGAGCTAGCTCACAGTTTTTTAGCCTCCGGCTCACACATTTTTGTCTCAGCTCAGGAAGGAGGGCTCCAGGGCAAACTAATTGATGCAGCAGCCAGATCGCTCGCTCACAACTTTAATGCCAGGAGCTCACCAAGTAGGATTTTTGCTCACAGGACTCCACAGCTGAGAGGGAGCCTTGGTCTCAGCACCACCCGAGGGGCTGGCCCCCCTGCTTGGAGGGTGCCAGGCTGGCCAGATGGGTGCCTGGCTTGGGGTGACAACATCCTCGACGCAGCCCCGCTGGAGGGTCCTTGTGGGGGAGGGAGGATGGCCCCCTTGAAGGACAGTTGCCCCCAGGGCTGGCTCACTCACTAGGCGATCGCCTAGAGCGGGCTGGCCCTTAGGGGCGCCAAGCTGCACCCGGCCTCGTACTCTGGGAGTTTCTTGATTATTTGTGTTTTTCATTCTTCCTAAAATGCATTTATTTTTGAAAATTGGTGGGCGCACGGGGAGGGGGGCGCCAGAAGGGATCCTCGCCTAGGGTGCAAAGTAAGATGGGGGCGGCCCTGGTTGCCCCCTTGACACTCCTCTGTCGTTGAGGATGCAGGGCGGCCAGTTCCGGGTTGGGAAATCCCTGGAGATTTGGGGAGCGGAGACCGGGGAGGGCAGGGTTTGTGTGGGGGGGAGGACTTTGGTGGGGTGTCATGGCCACAGGGGCCACACCCCCCACCCGCAGCCATTTTCTCCAGGGGAACGAACCTCTAGAGCAGGGGTGTCGAACTCAGTGGAAATGCGTTATTCAAAGTTTTAAAAATCTTTAATTGCGATGGCCTGTGTCCTTTATAAAGTTTATATCGCCGCTACCTGGCATTACCTTTCCTGACACGCGTGGCCCGGCCCGGCCAGGTCTCATTTGTGTCAGATCCGGCCCTCGTAACAAATGAGTTCGAGGCCCCTGCTCTACGGGCTGTACTACTGGGAGGCCTCCAGGCCACACCTGGAGGTTGGCAACCCTAGCACGTCCCTGGCATTCTTCCCTCTAAGCTGAGTTAGTGTGAGCTAGCTCACAGTTTCTTAGCCTCCGGCTCACACCTTTTTGTCTCAGCTCAGGAAGGATGGCTCCGGAGCAACCTAATTGATACAGTAGCCCAATGGCTCGCTCACAGCTTTCATGCCAGTAGCTCACAGAGTAGAATTTTTGCTCACAAGACTCCACAGCTTAGAGGGAGCATTGGTCTCTGGGACAGAAAATGATGGAAGGAAGGTCATTTGTCCCCAGTGTGTGTGTGGAGGGAGCGTGGACCCTTTGGTTTCCAGGTGGGTGCTACAAGCATGGACGGCTTCAAAAGGGAATTAGATAAGCATATGGAGCAGAGGTCCATCAGTGGCTGTTAGCCACAAGGTATAGGTAGGGGCTCTGGGGCAAGTGATGCTCTGTCTTCTTGGTGCTTGGGGGGGGGCAACAGTGGGAGGGCTTCTAATGTCCTGGCCCCACTGCTGGACCTCCTGATGGCACTGGTATTTCTGGCCACTGTGTGACACAGAGTGTTGGACTGGATGGGCCTTTGGCCTGATCCAACATTGGCGTCTCTTATGTTCAGGTGGGGGAGGGTGGGTTTAGAATCATACAATGTTAGAGTTGGAAGGGACCTTGCAGGTCATCTAGTCCAACCCCCGGAACTCTGCAGGAGCATAGTGGAAAGATTGCCAGCTCCAGTTTGGGAAACTCCGGGAGATTTGGAGGTGGAGCCTGGGGGTGGGGGACAAGTGCCACAGAGCCCTCCCTCCTAGGCATCCCGTTTTCTCCGGGGGAACTGATCTCTGTAGTCTGTGGTCATTCCGGGGGATCCCCAGGCCCCACCTGGAGGCTGGCATCCCTGACGGACCGCCACAGTTTAGACTCCGCCCGAGGGACACAGGCAACCCCCAGGCAGGGCAGGAGGGGGGGGGGCGATCAGGCGGGATCTCGAGCGGGGAGGGGGGGGCAAGGGCACGGGCACGCCCCCTCCCCGCCGCTGCCCTTGACTTCTTTGCTGCAACGCGATTGCGGGGGGGGGGGGGGGGCTGC
>NW_015176491.1:485144-514254 GCF_001447785.1 Gekko japonicus | reverse complement strand
TGAAGACTCGGGGGGGGGGCACACACACACACACACACACACACGGACAATTAAAAACCAATTGCGCGCGGAGCATGTCCTGGAGGGCCACCATCTTATGGGGGCAGACGTCCCTCTTGCCAGACGCAACCCCTTGGAAACTCAGCCCCCCCCCCGAGTCTGGGGGTGGGGGGGGGGGGGTGCATGGCTGGGGGGCGAGCCTAAGCTTATTTTTTCGGTGGGGGGTGGGTTGTGCAGAGCGCTTTAAATAGCAGCGACGTGCGAGGCTGGGTCGGAGAAGCGGGAAGGGCGCGTCGGGGAGGGACGGGGAGCCGGCTCCAGCCTCGTGGCGAAATGGTGGCGAGAAGAACAGAGAGGCGGCGGCGGAAGAGCCAGCTCTGAACCCTGGACCGCGCGAAGGGGAGACTGTCTCTGAGCACGTGCAGCCGGCCTTTCTGCCCTCCCGGGGTCTCCGCGCCCAGTTCAGTTGAGCCCTTGGCAACACCGGAATCTGTTTTCAGGACCCGAACAAAGCGGCAGGGGCCTTGGAACATGTGCAGAGCGCCTTTCCCGTCTGTGCTGAGTAACCCCAGGCATGCAGAAGGTTCCTGGAGAGCTGTCAAGAGGGGCTGTGGCTCAGTGGAAGAGCCTCTGCTTGGCGTGCAGAAGAGCCCAGGTTCAATCTCCGGCATCTCCAGATAAAAGGGCCAGGCAGGAGGTGATGGGAAAGACCTCTGCCTGAGACCCTGGAGAGCCATAAGGAGGGGCTGTGGCTCAGTGGAAGAGCCTCTGCCTGGCATGCAGAAGGTCCCAGGTTCAATCCCCAGTGGCATCTCCAGTTAAAAAAGACCAGGTAGGAGGTGATGGGAAAGACCTCAGCCTGAGACCCTGGAGAGCTGTGAAGAGGGACTGTGGCCAATGTTCCCTCTAAGCCGTGGAGTCTTGTGAGCAAAAATCCTCCTTTGTGAGCTCCTGGCATTAAAGTTGTGAGCAAGCGATTTGGCTACTACATAAATTAGTTTCCTCTAGAGCCAGCCTTCCTGAGCTGAGACAAAAACGTGTGAGCTGGAGGCTAAAAAATGGTGAGCTAGCTCACACTAACTCAGCTTAGAGGGAACACTGTCTGTGGCTCAGCGGCAGAGCCTCTGTTTGACATGCAAACCGACCCAGGTTCAGTCCCTGGCACCTCCAGTTAAAAAGGACCAGGCAGGAGGTGATGGGAAAGGCCTCTGCCTGAGACTCTGGAGAGCTGTCAAGAGGGGCTGTAGCTCAGTGGCAGAGCCTCTGTTTGGCGTGCAGAAGGCCCCAGGTTCAGTCCCCAGCCTCTCCAGTGAAAAGGAGCGGGCAGGAGGTGATGGGAAAGATCTCTCTCTTGCCTGAGACCCCCGAGAGCGGCTGCCCGTCTGAGTAAACAAGACTGACCTCAATGGACCGAGGGTCTGGTTTGGTCTCAGGCCGCTTCCTGACCCCAGGGATTCGGGCAAGCAGGGCAAAAGTCCGGTTCCACATCTCTTCGCGTCTGTCCTGGCGTCCTTCCCCATCCGAGCCCTGCTGTTCGGCCCCTCCCCCCCTTCTTGGCCAGGGTTTCAAAGTTCTTCTCTCCCGATGCCCGTTTTGGGGGGCTGCCTCCGAGGAAGACAGATGGGCCGAGGTTGCAAAATGCTTTTTTGCGAAGCCCACCCAGAGAGCTTCCCCCCGCCACCTAAGCCGAGGGGGGGGGGCGCATAGGCACCTTTGATAGAGCCACGGACGGACGGCAGCGTGCCAAATGGCTTTCTGGAGGCTGCTGCCTTCGCCGAGCAAAGTGATGGAGAAGGTACAGCGGTTGGGGGGTGGGTGGGAGCTGCTTCTCTCCCCGCCTCCTCGTGAGCTCATTCTTCCCTTTCAAGCTTTTGAGTGGGGGGGGGGAGGTGGGGAGGTCCGGTGCCGTGATTCAGGACACACAGGCGCTCCGTCTGTCTCTCCCTTTGTGCTTGCCTCGCCCAGTGCATGGCTCCCCTTTCTCCTGTAACCCAACTGGCTCCTTCTCAGGAGGAGGCTTTGAGGGCGAGTTGCGCACCCCCTGGGCCAGATCGTGACAGCTGCTGTTTGGAGAACCCGTGGCCTGGGGTGTGGGGGCAACGGCGGCGGCAGGGGACTCCAAGATAGCAGACGGCCTCTTCGGGCTGCCCTAGATGTGTATCCGCCAGTCGGTTTCCAGGTCTCACAGGCGAAAGCGGATTTTCCCCAAGGTGGCGGGGTGGGCGTCGTGTCAGGCGCGGCTGATGGGCCGGAGCCCAGAATATCCCGATCATATTAATATTCCTGTTTCGCTCCAGCTCCTAGTCGTGTGCAACGGCAGAGCTCCCTTCCTCCTCCCACAGCCAAGATTTCCCCCCCAGGCAGAGTACATGAAGACACACGAGGCTGCCTTCTACTGAATCAGACTGCGGGTCCATCAGTGTTGCCTACTCAGACTGGCAGCAGCTCTCCAGGGTCTCAGGCCGAGGGTTTTCCCCATCACCAGCTGCCGGGGACTGAACCTGGGACCTTCTGCATGCCAAGCAGAGGCTCTTCCACTGAGCCGCAGCCCCTCTTGACAGCTCTCCAGGGTCTCAGGCCGAGGGTTTTCCCCATCACCAGCTGCCGGGGACTGAACCTGGGACCTTCTGCAGGCCAAGCAGAGGCTCTTCCACTGAGCCGCAGCCCCTCTTGACAGCTCTCCAGGGTCTCAGGCCGAGGGTTTTCCCCATCACCAGCTGCCGGGGACTGAACCCGGGACCTTCTGCATGCCAAGTAGAGGCTCTGCCACTGAGCCACAGCCCCTCTTCCATGACTCTCCAGGGACTCAGGCGGAGGTCTTTCCCATCAGCACCCGCCTGGTCCTTTTTAAGGGGAGATGCCGGGGATTGAACCTGGGACCTCCTACATGCCAAGCAGAGAATCTGCCACTGAGCCACAGCCCCTCTTCCATGACTCTGCATGGTCATGGAATCTCCAGTTGAAGAGGACCAGGCAGGAGATGATGGGAAAGACTTCAGCCTGAGACCCTGCAGAGTCATGGAAGAGGGGCCATGGCTCAGTGGCAGAGCCTCTACTTGGCATGCAGAAGGTCCCAGGTTCAATCCTCGGCATCTCCAGCTGAAAAGGACCAGGCAGGAGATGATGGGAAATACCTTTCTCTGCCTGAGACCCTGGAGAGCGGCTGCCAGCCTGAGTAAACAAGACCGACGTTGATGATCCAAGGGTCTGGTTCCATATAAGGCAGCTTCATGTGGACATGTGTTCCCTTTTTGATTCCTCAAGTTTCCAGTCCTCAGATGTGGAGAAGCGGTGGCGGCTACAGGCATAAACTGCTTCAAGAGGGGATTGGATAATCAAATGGAGCAGAGGTTCATCAGTGGTTATGAGGTGTAGAGGGAACACTGTCTGGGGCAGGGATGCTCTGTATTTTTAGTGCTTGGGGGGCCACAGTGGGAGAGCTTCTGGAGTTCTGGCCCCACTGGTGGACCTCCTGATGGCCCCGGGTTTTGGCCATTGTGTGACACAGAGTGCTGGACTGGATGGGCCATTGGCCTGATCCAACATGGCTTCTCCCTTAAGTTCTTATGTCTGGGGCAGTGAGGCTCTGTCTTCTTGGTGCTTGGGGGGCAACAGAGGGAGGGCTTCTGGAGTTCTGACCCTGCTGGTGGACCTCCTGATGGCTCCTGGGTTTTGGCCACTGTGTGACACAGAGTGTTGGACTGGATGGGCCGTTGGACTGATCCAACATGGCTTACCTTAAGTTCTTATGTCTGGGGCAGTGAGGCTCTGTCTTCTTGGTGTTTGGGGGGCAACAGAGGGAGGGCTTCTGGAGTTCTGACCCTGATGGTGGACCTCCTGATGGCCCCTGGGTTTTGGCCACTGTGTGATGCAGAGTGCTGGACTGGATGGGCCGTTGGACTGATCCAGCATGGCTTCTCTTATATTCTTAAGTGTGTGTGTGTGGGAAATCCGGGTAGTCTTGACTTGGAGGGGTTGGAAGTTGGGTGTAGTGGGTGCAGCACTTAGCACATTGTGGACATCATGTGGTGGTTGTTATTTTAGAGAATTGGTGCTCCAGAAACTGTTCTTGTGGTTGCGGAAGCTTTCCACAAGTACGGGGCGTCTGAATGGTTCCCTTCAGTGGTTTTGGGCCTCCGGACTCCTGGTCCCTTTGACCTTCCTGCCCCCACTCTCTTCCCCCCACGTTCCACTTTCTAATGTATTCGAAATAAATCCTGTAGCAAGCAAACAAACAAACAAGTGGGCCCAGAGATTTGCAATATTAATGTACGATGCCAATTATGTAAATTAGTGCCTGCTTGCCTGAATTAGTTTGAACACGTCTTCTGGAAGAAGGAAACCAGGGTTTTAAGGCTTCTGGGTCCGGCATGGGAGAGAGTCCTTTGGTTTCTGAGCCTCCCTTTGCCTCAGTTTCCCCCTGGTGGTTCAGACCTGAAGAGAGCTGGATACCTTGACAGTTCCCCGTTTCCCCCTGTAGCATGTGGGCTGGTGCGTGAGTCATCTTGGCACGCTGTGCTCTGGATTGCGGAGGGTGAAGAGGAAAGTTGGTGTAGGTGGAGGGGGGGCCCCCTGGATTTAGATGGCCATTGATTCTCTCCTCCAACTCTCATCTTCAAATGGAGAAGCAGTCTCTCTCTCTCTCTCTGTAGGGCTCGCCGCCAGTTCCTTGCCAATCTGGTGAGAGCAGGGTGAATGGAGCAGACCCCCCACCCCCCAGCAATTCCTCTTCAGCCCCTCCGTTGTTTTGCATCTCAACTATTACAGCGTGCAGCCTGGCTGCTCTTTGCGGCTTGGCTCGGAAGAGAGACCCTTGGAACTCCGTGTCCGTGGGTGGGGTTGGGGGGTGGGGAGAACAGGCACCCTAGAGTTATAGTTGAGTAGTGAAGAGGGGCTGTGGCTCACTGGAAGAGCCTCTGCCTGGCATGCAGAAGGTCCCAGGTTCCATGCCCGGCATCTCCAATTACAAAGGACCAGGCAGGAGGTGATGGGAAAGACCTCCGCCTGAGACCCTGGAGAGCTGTAAAGAGGGGCTGTGGCTCAGTGGCAGAGCCTCTGCCTGGCATGCAGAAGGTCCCAGGTTCCATGCCCGGCATCTCCAATTACAAAGGACCAGGCAGGAGGTGATGGGAAAGACCTCCGCCTGAGACCCTGGAGAGCTGTAAAGAGGGGCTGTGGCTCAGTGGCAGAGCCTCTGCCTGGCATGCAGAAGGTCCCAGGTTCCATGCCCGGCATCTCCAATTACAAAGGACCAGGCAGGAGGTGATGGGAAAGACCTCCGCCTGAGACCCTGGAGAGCTGTAAAGAGGGGCTGTGGCTCAGTGGCAGAGCCTCTGCCTGGCATGCAGAAGGTCCCAGGTTCCATGCCCGGCATCTCCAATTACAAAGGACCAGGCAGGAGGTGATGGGAAAGACCTCCGCCTGAGACCCTGGAGAGCTGTAAAGAGGGGCTGTGGCTCAGTGGCAGAGCCTCTGCCTGGCATGCAGAAGGTCCCAGGTTCCATGCCCGGCATCTCCAATTACAAAGGACCAGGCAGGAGGTGATGGGAAAGACCTCCGCCTGAGACCCTGGAGAGCTGTAAAGAGGGGCTGTGGCTCAGTGGCAGAGCCTCTGCCTGGCATGCAGAAGGTCCCAGGTTCCATGCCCGGCATCTCCAATTACAAAGGACCAGGCAGGAGGTGATGGGAAAGACCTCCGCCTGAGACCCTGGAGAGCTGTAAAGAGGGGCTGTGGCTCAGTGGCAGAGCCTCTGCCTGGCATGCAGAAGGTCCCAGGTTCCATGCCCGGCATCTCCAATTACAAAGGACCAGGCAGGAGGTGATGGGAAAGACCTCCGCCTGAGACCCTGGAGAGCTGTGAAGAGGGGCTGTGGCTCAGTGGAAGAGCCTCTGCTTGGCAGGCAGAAGGTCCCAGGTTCAGTCCCTGGCATCTCCAGTTAAAAAGGACCAGGCAGGAGGTGAAGGGAAAGACCTCTGCCTGAGACCCTGGAGAGCTGCGTGTCTCATTCCGTATAAGGCAGCTTCATCTGGCAATGCTGTGGACGTGGTGTATCCAGATTTCTGTAAAGCATTTGACAAAATTTCTTATGATATCCTTGAGGATAAGATGGTTAAGTGTGGGCTGGATGGTGCAACCGTTGGATGGATTCATGGTTGGTTGAAAAATCGTACCCAACGAGTGCTCGTAAAGCGCTCTGCGTCTACGTGGAGGGAAGTCTCGAGTGGAGTGCCGCAGGGCTCGGTCCTGGGCCCGGTGTTGTTCAGTGTTTCTGTAAATGACCTGGAGGAAGACCTAGAGGGGATGCTTATCAGATTTGCAGATAACACGAAGCTGGGTGGGATTGCTAAATTCTGAAGAAGACAGAGTCAGGATTCAAAAGGATCTAGATGGGGAAGATGATGTGGGAGACAGGTAGAAGCCCCTGCCATGGCCCTGAGCAGAGTCGGGCCTCTGTGGCTCTTTAAAAAGCACTTCTTTGCCGTCACTTTGTCACGGAGGGTGATGCACGCTGGGAGCCTGATTACTTAAAAGTCCTTAACGTCTACTTTGAGCCTGACGAAAGAGATATTTCTTCCCTCCTTTTGTGATGGGAGCCACTCCCCGTTTTCTTGGGGCAGGGAGTTCCGCAGGGACCACGCCGCTTCCACAGCCCCCTGATCTAAGATCCCTTGTTTTTCTTCCTCCGGATAAGGATTGTTAATTTTCCCAGAGTCCAAAGCCTAACATCTCTTTCAAACACGACTTTCATTAATCCTTACAGTCATTAATTCCTATTGTTTCTAAAAAGGTGTTCGGGAGCACGGGAAGTTGGGGGGGGGGGGAGAGAGAACTCTATTCCACAAGGGGGAAATTCTACCTCTTTGCTTGAACGTCTACTGAACCCCGTGGGCCCCTGGATTCCTCTGCCGTCAGCAAAAGGGAAATAGCTCCTAATTACGATCCTCATTTATTAATTAGCCGGCGATGGCTGGAAGTCGCCCCGCTATCCACCCTCGGATTTAATTCTCTCTACCTCGTCGCTCTTAATTGTAACAAACTGCTCGGAAGAGCGGCCTCAAAGTAATTTCCCTTTCTGGAAACAATCTCTACCGACGTCTGCGGAGGAGGCCGCAGCGGGACTGGCGTGTTAACCCCCACTGGGCTGGACTCTACGGGACGCGCCCTCTTGTCTTGGACCCTGGTCGGTTGCAGGTGTCTTAGTGTGGTCGGGCCAGTTTTGAAAGGTTGGTTTCACCAGAGGGGTGGGAATGGGACTGAAGCGCTGGCTGAGAGGACCCACGTGGGCCTGGATCTGCTCGAGGGCCTCAAAGGCCTTGATTTCTTACCCCCCCTCCTTTTCCGTGCTGAGATGGAGAAGTGTGGTGTGCACCAAACATGTGCAGAGTGCCTTTCCGTGCTCCAGAGGACAACGGCAACCTAGAGATCCCACGTGAGCCCCAGTTCCTTTTCTTTTTAGGCCCTTTCCCTCCTCGGCGGAACGGGATCTCTCCATTCGCTCCGGGGCGCTCTCTTTTATTTATTTTTATTTTTATTTCATTAGACTTATTGTCCCCACATTGTAAGCTCAGGGTGGGCATCCAGCATATATGTCTCTGCAATTAATGCAGATTTACCAATTAGAACATATTGTAGTAAGAATTTAAGATCCATCAAATCATGTCCAGAAGAGGGCAACCAGGATGGTGAGAGAGTTGGAGTCCAAGTCTTAGGAGGAGAGGCTGAAAGAGTTGGGTCTGTTTAGCCTGGGAAAGAGAAGGCTTAGAGGGGACATGATTGCAGTCTTCCAATATCTGAAGGGTTGTCGTGTAGAAGATGGAGCAGATCTATTCTCTCTCGCTACGCACTGCAAGACTAGATTGAATGGGTGGGAATGACAAGGGAGTCGTTTTTGTTGTTGTTCAGTCGCACAGTCGAGTCCGACTCTTCGCGACCCCATGGACCAGATCATGCCAGGCCTTCCGGTCTTCCGCCGTCCTCAGAAGGGAGTCGTTACCGGCTAAATATCAGGAGAAGCTTCCTAACTGTAAGAGTGGTTGGGCCGTGGAACAGACTGCCTTGGGAGGTGGTGGAGGCTCCTTCGCTGGACGTTTTCAAGCGGAGGCTGGACGACCCTCTTTCGGGGATGTTGTAGGGCTGTCTTTCAGCTTTGCTCCTGCAGAGTGCGGGGGGTTGGACTAGATGACCTGCGAGGTCCCTTCCAACTCTAGCATTCTCTAGTGGTGAAGAGCCAGGGAGTTGCGAGTTCAAATTGTACCCTAGCCCTGAGCTTGGTGGGGCGGCCTTAGGCAAAGGTTTTTTTTTTTTGGTTCCTTTGTCTTGGTTGCCACCCCTCCTCCCCCGTACATGATTTCGAGGTGCCTGTGCTGATCTACTGGAAGGGCGGCGGCGAGATTTACGGGTAAGGCTCCGAGCTCTTACCAAGAAGCTCCATAAATATTAATTTGGGTTGCAGCCTTTAATCAGGAGATGGATGAGCCGAAGGTTTAGTTGATTAATCTGCGAGGAGCAATTTTAATCGGCGCTGCTGTGAAATGAAGGCGCGTCTCTTTCTTTCTTCCCCCTTTTCACGCTTCTGGTTCCTCGCTGCGATGGGCAAGGGGAAAAAGGGAAACCTTATCGGAATGGCCTTTCCCAGCTTACAAAGAGTACCCAGCTCCGTGTCCCCCCCCTCCCTCTTTTCAAATTAAATTTTATTTTTCAATTTGCATTCCCTTCCGTGCCTGGGCTGAACTTTGGCGGTGTTGTGAGGAAGCAGGGCTTTGATCATTTCTTCCATTTGTTTATACTTGCTTCATTTCCACCCCCACTTTTTTCCGGGGGGTGTGTGTGCCCAAAGCAACATACGACTTTCTCCCCTTCTCTACTGTATCCTCACAGCAACCTCGTGAGGTAGGTTAGGCAGTGTTCCCTCTAAGCTGAGTGAGTGTGAGCTAGCTCACAGTTTTCTAACCTCCGGCTCACACATTCTTGTCTTAGCTCAGGAAGGATGGCTCCGGAGCAAACTGATTTATGCAGCGGCCAAATCACCTGCTCACAACTTTCATGCCAGTAGCTCACGAAGTAGAATTTGTGCTCACAAGACTCCACAGCTTAGAGGGAACATTGGTTAGGATGGGAGGGTGTGTCCGGCCCAAGGTCACCCAGCAACCTTGTCTGGCAGAGTAGGGGATTCGATCTGGGTCTCTGGCAATGTTCCCTCTAAGCTGCGGAGTCTGGTGAGCAAAAATTCCACTTTGTGAGCTGCTGGCATTAAAACTGTGAGCGAGCAATTTGGCAACCGTATAAATTAGTTTGCTCTGGAGCTGTTCTTCCTGAGCGAAGACAAAAATGTGTGAGGCGGAGGCTAGAAAACTGTGAGCTATCTCACACTCACTCAGCTTAGAGGGAACACTGGGCTCCGGCACTCTAACCGCGACACCCCATCGGCTCAGTCAAATACGGATTCTTCACGACATTGGGAATTAGTATCACGTTCTGCTGCTGTCCAGTCGCAGCCCGTTTGTCGCAACTCCATAGGGGTTTTCAAGGCATGAGACAAACCAAGGTGGTTGGCCATGGCCTTTCCTCTGCATGGCCACCCCGGACTTAACTAGTGGGTCTCCCATCCAAGTGCCAACCAGGGCCGACCCTGCTTAGCTTCTGGGATGTGACGAGATCGGGCCAAGCTGGGCCATCCGGGTCGGGGCAAGAGACGAGCAGAGGTGGTCGGCCTTTGCCTGCCTCTGCTGAGCAACCCGGAGCTTCCCTGCTGGTCTCCCGTCCAAGTACTCACCAGGGCGGTAGCCCCACGTAGCTTCCGAGATCTGAGGAGACCAGGCCAGCCTTCTCGCCGTCCCTCACAGTAAAGTGAGCCCCACACGCAGAGAAGGTTGGGGGACCCCACCCCCAAACAACGAATGCCGCAAAATGCGGCTGTGAATTAGCCCCAAAGAGAAAAGCCTTCCCCGAAAGGCCTGCTTGAAGGTTGAGAATGCTGTTGTTGTTGTTGTTCAGTTGCACAGTTGAGTCCGACTCTTCGCGACCCCATGGACCAGATCCCGCCAAGCCCTCCTGTCTTCCGCCGTCCTCCGAAGTTGGCTCAATTTCATGTTCGTTGCATCGATGACACTGTCTAACCATCTCTCATCCTTTGCCGTCCCCGTCTTCTTTGACCTTCGGTCTTTCCCAGCATCAGGGTCTTCTTCTCCAGGGAGTGCTCCCTTCTCATTGGGTGGCCAAAGTATTTGAGCTTCAGCTTCATTATCTGGCCTTCCAGGGAACAGTCAGGGTTGATTTCTTTTAGGATTGACTGATTGGATCTCCTTGCAGTCCAAGGGACTCTCAAGAGTCTTCTCCAGCACCATAGTTCAAAAGAATCTATTCTTCGGCGCTCGGCCTTCCTTATAGTCCAACTCTCGCAGCCATACATGACTACTGGGAATACCATTGCTTTGACCATGCGGACTTTTGTTGGCAGGGTGATGTCTCTACTTTTTGTCATGCTTAGACAATCCCCCTCTCGTCACTCCCTTGGGCCCTCCTCTCGATGGTCCTTGTTATGCCGGCTTCGTCCCAGGCGGAGGGCCTGATGAAACACAAACTGAGCCTCCGTGGCCGGTCCCAGCGATACAGTTTCAGCTGCAAAAAGCTAGAAGCCGGTGGCCAGCTTCCAGGCCGAGAGAATGACGGCCGATTTCCCGATGGCACAAATAACTTATTTATTTATTCAGAACATTGGTTCCACTTTCTCTGGCCTCGGGAGGTGGTGGGCAGTGTTCCCTCTGAGCTGAGTGAGTGTGAGCCAGCTCGCAGTTTGCTAGCCTCCGGCTCACACATTTTTGTCTTCGCTCAGGAAGGAGGGCTCCAGAGCAGACTAATGTATGCAGCAGCTGAATCGCTCGCTCGCAACTTTAATGCCAGTAGCTCCCCGAGCAGAATTTTTGCTCACCAGACTCCACAGCTTAGAGGGAACATTGGTGGTGGGCGCTCCTTCTTTGGAGGTTTTCAGGTACAGGCTAGATGGCCCTGTGACAGCAGTGCGGATTCTGTGAACTTAGGGAAATAATGAAAGAACCACAGCTGCCAACTTGAAGAGCAGAGAGGAAGCCAGGCTGTGTGTGGCGCTATAATACTCAAAGCATTTATGTGAACACATCTGTCTATACTTTAAAGTAAAGGTAAAGGTTCCCCTGCTCGAAAGCCAGTCGAATCCAACTCTAGGGTTGCGGTGCTCATCTCCGTTTCAAAGCCGAAGAGCCAGCGCTGTCCGAAGACGTTTCCGTGGTCATGTGGCTGGCATGACTAAACACCAAGGCGCACGGAATGCTGTTACTTTACTTTACTATACTTTAGCAGCGCACAAAATGTAATAAAGTTATCGAAGTACAGAATACAGAAATTGAAGAAGGTCCAAAAGTAATTTTATTCTAACGAAGTTTCCGGGTAATGCTTTCGTTTCCAAGGTCTTCCTCGGAGTAGGCCCAATTATAACCGCACAGTTGTGTTCTTTCCTAAAGTCTGTCAAGACTAGTCGAGTGAGGTTGGAGACTCAATACTCCGTAGTCTTCATAAAGCAATCAGTATATAAGGCATATCTCGAGAGTGAATGTCAGGTAAGCGTTCATAACTTCAAGTGTGAACTTGGGCAGATCATGAGCAATGCTCCCTCTAAGCCGTGGAGTCTCGTGAGCAACAATTCTACTTTGTGAGCTACTGACATTAAAGTTGTGAGCGAGCGATTTGGCTGCTGCATCAACTAGCTTGCTCTGGAGCCCTCCTTCCTGAGCTGAGACAAAAATGTGTGAGCCGGAGGCTAAAAAACTGTGAGCTGGCTCACACTAACTCAGCTTAGAGGGAACACTGATCGAGAGGGAGGGCAGGAAGGGTTGCCTCGGTGCTCAGTTCTCGTGGCCCTTTCTTACACGCCCAGGGAAATACCGATCGCCACTTTGGGCTCAGGAAGCCATTTTTGGCTGGAGATTCTGGAGGTTTTTTGCCATCTTCTGGGCATGGAACAGAGGTGTGTGTGTGTGTGGGGGAAGGTATTTGTGAATTTCCTGCATTGTGCAGGGGGATGGACTAGATGACCCGGGAGATCCCATCCAACTCTGTGTCTCTCTTAAAGCCTCACGCGCCCAGCCCAGATTTGGGCAGGTCAGCCACAACCACTCAGTGGGGTGGGGGTGGGGGAGAAAAAAGCCTCTCCGGATGCACTTACGAACAGCTGGCCGGGATCCCAAGGGTTACTTTAAGCACCTTTTATTTATTTAAATATTGAAAGCACTCCTGCTTCCCCCCCCCATCTCCCCACCACTATTATTTTTTGCTGTTGGTTGCAACATTCAGTATCCCGAGCTCTCTGTTTTCCTCCCCTCCCCCCCAACCAAGATCTTATGGGCGCAGAACAGGGCTATTTTGGGGCAGGAACGCACAGGAACGGAGTTCTGGCTGGCTCCCAAGTTGGCCACGCCCAGCAGGAACCCATTAGCATAATAGGCCACACCCAACAGCAGGAACTCATTAGGATTGGCTACATTAGGGGTGTGTGGCCTAACATGCAAAGGAGCTCCTGCTACAAAAAAAGGCCCTGGGTTTTGACAACAAGCAAGGTAAAGAGAATAAGAAGCAAAAGGTGGGTGTGGCTGGATGAGCACACTTCTGGTAACATGGGGGTGCGGCCTAATGTGTTAATGTGCTAATGTGCTGTGCTGTCAGGGGTGTGGCCTAATAGGCTAATGAGTTCCTGCTGTTGGGTGTGGCCTATTATGCTAATGAGTTCCTGCTGGGCTTTTTCTACAAAAAGAGCCTTGGCGCAGAAGGAAGCTTGGACGCTGCGTGGGCCGGTGACATCTTGGGAGTTGGCAGGGTGTGGGCGGGCGGGTCGCCGGAGGGCGGGAAGAAGGCATCGACCCCCTCGCCCTCCCCGTGAAGAGCGAGCAAAGCGGAGAAGACGACGGAAAAGAGGGCGACGAATGCAGATAACGTCTCCTCCTGTACCGCCCCAGTTGCACCCTCCCGGTTTTCTTGGCACAGGCTTTCTGGTTGCGTTTGGCCGCCTGCTGTCACCTGCGCCTCCCCACAGGTCAGGCCCGGTGTTGAGCGGCGCCGGTTGTCTCTTCCCGCCCATCTTTTTCTGGGTTGTTTGTAAGCGCCGCCCCCGGCGGCCTTGGAGCGCACAATGGGGTTTGCGCTGGGTTGTTTTGTTCCGAGACCTCGAGTGCTCCCTGGGCTGCTTTTTCTTCTGGGTGCTTTTGTGCTGTCGGTGGTGACGGCGATGCCGCCACTCGGGGGAGGGGAGTTTGTGAGTCAGCCTCGGCGGGGAGGGAGTGGGTGGGCGGGCCGGCCACTCTGGGGCCTGGCACGTAGGCAGGGAGAGCCGGCGCCTTCCTCCGAAGCCTCCAGACCTGAGCCCTCTTTCTTCATGCCGCACCTGTCTCGTCTTACCTGTCCGTCTCCAGGTTCTTGACTGCAGGTCCTCGGGGCAAAGACCTGCCCTCCTTTCCTCGCTGTTACTCCGAAAGGGTCGAACACATCGTGGAGCGCAGGAGAGGCGAACCCATTCATCACGGTGGGAGCTGTTGTGAGCGGAGCCCGCTGGGCCAAAACGTGAAGGGTTTGCCCTCAGTTGACAGAGAGAGATGCAGACCATGGAAGGACAAGGACGGCCATCCCGAATAAAGCGACACAGTCTCGTAGGGGGTGTTGCACTACACGGTGGAGTGCAGATGAGAGGAGAACGGGGAGTCCTGTCTGTGCCAATCACCTCCCCCACCCCAGCCAGTATTCCCTCTAAGCTGAGTCAGTGTGAGCTAGCTCACAGTTTTTTAGCCTCTGGCTCACAGATTTTTGCCTCCGCTCAGGAAGGAGGGCTCCAGAGCAGACGAATTTGTGCAGTAGCCAAATCGCTGGCTCAGAACCTTAACGCCAGCAGCTCACAGAGTAGAATTTTTGCTCACGAGACTCCACAGCTTAGAGGGAGCATTGCTCCCCCCGGCCGCTCTATTTACTAGTGAAAGGCCCTCTCTTTGACACTGCGTATCCTGAGGAGCTGGAGGAAGCACGCCTGCTTCTCCCCCTTCCTTCGTTTTGTCCGCACAACGGCCCTTCGAGGCAGGTTAGGCTGAGAGAGCAACTGGCACGAGGGTCGCCCTGTTGAGATTTGGGGAAGGATGGGGACCGAGATGCCGTCCCGTGCTCAGCCTGCCAGTTCACAGGCTGCAACAAAAAACAATTGTGCTGTTGTTGTTGTTGTTCAGTTGCACAAGGTAATGCAAAAAGTGCTTATAATCCTTCAAAGTTACAGAAATTCATAGATTCAAAACCTATAATACAATTTTTAATGTAATTCCAGATGTATATAATTCCAGAGGGACGAAATTCTCCAGAGTTAAACTTCCGTTTCGTAAGAACTTCTTCCAAACATCAAAATCTCAGAAACTGCCTCTTCTCATTCCATGGTTAAATCCATTACAGTTCATCGATTTCCTGAAGGGTAGAACATATTCTTCTTGCAAGATAAAGTCTTTCCAAATAAGGGGCGAACAAGTTCAACATCAGGAAATTGACGAACTGTAATGGATTTAACCATGGAATGAGAAGAGACAGTTTCTGAGATTTTGATGTTTGGAAGAAGTTCTTCTTGCGAAACGGAAGTTCAACTCCGGAGAATTTCGTCCATCTGGAATTATATACATCTGGAATTACATAAAAAATTGTATTATAGGCTTTGAATCTATGAATTTCTGTAACTTTCTAAGATTATAAGCGCTTTTTGCATTATCTACAGCTCAATTGTTTTTTGTTGTTGGCTATATGACGGAGTGAGCTCCCGTCTCTAGTTCCAGCTCCTGCCAACCTAGCAGTTCGAAAGCAAGAAATTGCAAGTAGATAAATAGGTACCACTTCAGTGGGAAGGTCACAGCCTTCCGTGCGCCTCGGTGTTTAGTCATGCTGGCCACATGACCACGGAGACGTCTTCGGACAGCGCTGGCTCTTTGGCTTGGAAACGGAGATCAGCACCGCAACCCTAGAGTCGGATTCGACTGGCTTTCGAGCAAGGGAAACCTTTACCTTTTTATATGAGCTGTACCCCCTTGTATGTTGGTTCACAGGCTGCGGCTGTTGAGGCTCAGCGTGGACTGTGTGGCAAACCCGTTTTAGAACCATTAATGCTTGGCGACGAGGACAAATGTGCAGACCTGTGCTCTGAAGCGCTGGAAGGCTGAAGAAGCGAGCTGTGACTCAGGAAAGCTTCTCCCCTGCCACAAATGTTGTGAGTCTTGAAGGTGCTCCTGGACGCTGGCTCTTTCCTGCGGCTACAGACAGACGAAACAGGGCTGCCCATCTTAACACTGACCTTGTTGAGTCCCAGGGGTCTGATTCAATGTAAGGCAGCATCATGTGTTTCCATGCGAGGTTTCAGCCCCGGGGCCCGGTCACAGAGGAGCCTGGGCGGTGAGTCTTGGAGTGGAAAGGGGTCTCTTGCAAGCCGGGCCTCAGTTTCTACCCGTCGTGCACGGCGAGGACTGCTTGCACAGCAGCCCACGTAAATTCTGATCCACCGAGCTGTCCGGCGGCTGTCCGGCAGGGGCGGACTGATCCTTTGCCTGAGCGGGAGAGTTTCTGGAAGGCTCCTGGTGGCCAGAGGCGAGCCAAACAGCGCCACCAGCGCCGTGCGGAGAGCAGGGCTCCTCATTGCACCGTGGCCGGAGTCAGGAGGGTGTGGGTGAGCTTCTCTCTGTCGGCCTCGCTGGCTGGGTCCGAGCCCAACGGTGTGGGGGCTGCCCCTCGGCCCGCTCGGTTTGCCCCAGGGCCATTTTTGCAGTCCCATTTGTGCCCCTGCTCTCCAGGCGCATGCAGGGGGGAGCCGTGGTGGGGAGTCAGAAACCCGAGTTCTGCCGCCTGCAGAAGCAGTGGTCTCGCCTTATGGGGAGCCATGGTATTTGGCTGGGGGCTGCTGATCCACTTGGGGCAGGGGGAGTGCTGGTGCGTTGTGCCTTCTCAGCCAAAGCTCGTGTGGTGTAGTGGTTAGAGTGCCGGGCTACGCACCCTTCCCTCAGGATGAGGGTCTCTTCCCTGCAGCAGCTTTCCTTCTGGCTCTGCCCTCTGGAAAGAAAGAACAGCCTTTGCTCTGGCGCCAGCCCTTTTGTTCCCCAGCCCTCTTCTTCCCTATTGGTCAGTTTTGGCTCCAGAACCTCTCAGGGGCTTCTGGGAGTTGTAGGCCCAGCCTCACCTACTGCTAGCCAGGCTCCCTGGGCCTAGTAGGCCTCTGTTGGCACAGCCCAGATCATGACAGAGGCCCAGGTTCAAATCCTGGAATCCACCGTTTTGCGATACTAATGGCAATGGAATAAAGAATTTGTATTTGATGAGGCGGGCATGGGGGAGTGGTTAGAGGGTCAGACCAGGGTCTGCAGGGCTCAAGTTCGAATCCCCACCACCACCACACTCAGCCATGGAAGCCGGCTAGGTGACCTTGGGCCTGTTACACATTCTCGGCCTAACCTACCTCACAGGGTTGTTGAGAGGATTTATTTCGTTCGATTTCGTAACCGCCCTTCCCCGCCTACGCGGGGCTCAGGGCGGTTTACAACAACATGAAATCCAATACAATTTTAAAACCAGTTAAAAACTACAAAATTCCATATTGAAACGTTCAGCATAAGTATAAGGATAACATGGAGAAGGGGGAGATTGGATTTGTACCCCGCCCTTCACTACCCAAAAGAGTCTCAGAGCGTCTTACCATCTCCTTTCCCTTCCCCTCCCCACAACAGACACCCTGTGAGGTAGGTGGTGCTGAGAGAGCTCTCTCGAGGACTGCCCTTGAGAGACCAGCTCTGAGAGAACTTGTGACTGAGCCAAGGTCACACCAGCAGCTGCATGTGGAGGAATGGGGAATCACACCCAGTTCTCTCAGATTAGAGAAGGGGAGAAAAATGGGATCTGCTTTGGGGGCTCCTTGGGGAGAAAGGCCGGGTGTAAATGAAATCGCGGAATAAATTATTCTTTGCACAGTGCATGGCGTGGTGCGGGAGGGACCCCAGGGACTCCGTTCACGGCCCCGGAGACTCTGGAGTTCGCGATCGAACCTTTGCGGAGAGAAAAAGCCGGGTCCGGGTGTCTCTCTTGCACGGGATTGGGCTCCGTTGTGCCAGGAGACCACCGAGGTTTGATGTTTTCTTTTTCCTTTGTAAATCAATGTTTGATATTTGGTAATTTGAGATGAATTAAGCTGATAATTGATGTTTACCAGATCCCACGCCTTGTGTTTGTTCGCCGGTATTTGATCATGAAATATTCATCTCCTCTGATGCCGGCTGGCGGGCGTCTTGGCGTTCTGCGCCCGCGGCGTTGGATGCGTCTGGCCAGCCTGGGGACGGGGTCAGTCTTCAGACAGACAGGTGGGGCTGGTCAGTTCCAAGGCCGGCTTCGAGAGGACGGCTGGGAGGACCGGGAAACCCCCGTCCCGCTGGGCTTCATGGGAGTGGAGCTAAGGGAAATCTGGCAGTGCCAGGCAGCAGGTTTGTGGATAGGGGGCTCCCAGTCAGCCGCCGCCAGCTCCTGGATTGCACAGACTGGGTCAGCCCCTGGAGTGCACAGAATGGGTCAGCCCCTCGCCGCTTCCTCTCAGCAGCTGGGTTGCCAACAGGCCTGGAGAAGAACAGCCCGAAGCTTTATTTATGGCAATCGCATCACCTGGTAAATAGGGCTGCCCGCTCCAGGTTGAGAAATCCCTGGAGATTTGGGGGTAGGGTGGGGTGGAGAATGAGAAGGGCAGGGCTTGGGGAGGGACTTCAGTGGGGTGGAGATTTGGGGGGGTAGACATGTTGTTCTGAAGCAACAGAATAAAGTATGAGTCCAGTGGCACCTTTGGTGTCGTGGTTAAGCGCGCGGACTCTAATCTGGGAGAACCGGGGTTGATTCCCCACTCCTCCACTTGCACCTGGCTGGATGACCTTGGGCAAGCCATAGTTCTGATAAGAGCTGTCCTTGAAAAAGAGCCATTTCTGTCAAGAGCTCTCTCAGCGCCGCTGACCTCCCAAGGTGTCTGTTGTGGGAAGGGGAAGGGAAAGGAGTTTGTAAGCTGCTCTGAGACTCCTCTGGGTAGTGAAGGGCGAGGTATAAATCCAATCTTCTCCTCCTCCTCCTCCTCTTCTTCTTAAATTCTGTTGGGCTATCCGTTTGTGTAGTCTAATACCTGCTGCCTTTATCGTGGAGAGATGGCGAATGGGACTACCATTTAAGCACGGGACGTGTCAATTTGCAGAAAAATAGATGTCCCCCCCCAAAAAAAAGTCTGGCCAAAAACAAAAGGAGGGAAGGAGGGACAGGCCCCCTGCCTCTGACCATGGAGGCCCCATTTAGCCGTCCTGGCCAATCGCATGTGGCGTGTGCTTGGGTCTCCGTCAAAGGCAGAGCAGGGAATAGGACCCGTGCGCATTGTTTTGTCGCTGCCCGGTGCCATTTGCGTCTTCTTTGCAAGGCATTGTGAAAGCGCTGAAATATTCCGAAATATTCCGAAGGAACAGGCTGTGTCAACAAGGCTGCATCTTGGAAACCCGATTTGTGATTCAGAAAAGGATGGCTGAGGAAACAGATGACTGGAGGCAGGGCGGGAGTGGGAAGCGTAAATCAGGATGAATGGCTCCGAGAGAGACAGAGGGGGAGAGAGAGAGAGAGAGAAGGGGGGGGGGGAGTTTCTCTTCCCCCTTTCACAATACCAGCCCTCAGGTCCTCCGGCAAAGCCGATTGGCAGCGGGACAGACAAAAGGAAGTATTTCTTCCTCCGCACAGCACACGTAATTAACTTTACGGAATTCATTACGACAAGATGTGGTGTGATGGCCTCCAACTTTGGGGAAAGGGAGTAGGCAGGGGGTTTTTTTGTCCGTGGTAGCTAAATGGAACCTCCATTCTCAGAGGCAGTGTACCTCCAAAGGCCCAGTTCTGGGAGGGGGGTGGCTGTTGCCCTTGCATCGTGCTTTTAGGATTTCCAGAAGGCTGTCAAACACAGAATGGCCTCTCGGCCTGACCTGGTATAGCCACGGCTCACTGGCAGAGCCTCTGCTTGGCACGCAGGAGGTCCCAGGTTCAGCTAAATGGAACCTCCATTCTCAGAGGCAGTGTACCTCCAAAGGCCCAGTTCTGGGAGGGGGGTGGCTGTTGCCCTTGCATCGTGCTTTTAGGATTTCCAGAAGGCTGTCAAACACAGAATGGCCTCTCGGCCAGACCTGGTACAGCCACGGCTCAGTGGAAGAGCCTCTGCTTGGCACGCAGGAGGTCCCAGGTTCAATCCCCGGCATCTCCAGTTAAAAAGGACCAGGCAGGAGGTGATGGGAGAGACCTCTGCCTGAGACCCTGGAGAGCTGTAAAGAGGGGCTGTGGCTCAGTGGGAGAGCCTCTGCTTGGCACGCAGAAGGTCCCAGGTTCAATCCCCGGCATCTCCAGTTTATATAGGACCAGGCAGGAGGTGATGGGAAAGGCCTCCGCCTGGGACCCCGGGGAGCTGTAAAGGGGGGCTGTGGCTCAGGGGTAGAGCCTCTGCCTGGCATGCAGGAGGTCCCAGGTTCAATCCCCAGCATCTCCAATTTATAAAGGACCAGGCAGGAGGTGATGGGAGAGACCTCCGCCTGAGACCCTGGAGAGCTGTGAAGAGGGGCCGTGACTCAGTGGCAGAGCCTCTGCTTGGCATGCAGAAGGTCCCAGGTTCAATCCCCGGCCTCTCCAGTTTATAAAGGACCAGGTAGGGGCTGATATGAAAGGTTTCCACCTGAGACCCTGGAAAGCGGCTGCCGGTCTGCATAGCCAATGACCTTGAGGCAGCTTCACAGGTTCATGTGTTTAATCTGGGCTCCAGGTTCTTCTCTGATTCCTCAATGTCTCTTCTCCCCTTTGGTGTGTCTCCGCAGCACCTCCCTCGGTCGACGCCATGGAGCACCTCCTGCTGTCCGTCCTGGTGCTCTGCAGCTTGGCCCGGGCCCAGGTGTGCCCCAAGCGCTGCATGTGCCAGAACCTGTCGCCCTCGCTGGCCATCCTCTGCACCAAGACCGGCCTCCTCTTCGTGCCCACGGTGATCGACCGCCGCACAGTGGAGCTGCGCCTGACCGACAACTTCATCACCGTCATCCGCCGCAAGGACTTCTCCAACATGACCAACCTGGTGCACCTCACCCTCTCGCGCAACACCATCAGCCAGATCCTGCCCTCCGCCTTCGCCGACCTGCGCGGGCTGCGGGCCTTGCACCTGGACAACAACCGCCTCCTCTCCATCAGCGGGGAGCAGCTCAAGGGGTTGCCCAACTTGCGCCACCTCATCCTCAGCAATAACCAGCTCCAAGACATCTCCCCCGGGGCCTTCGACGACTTCGTCGGCACTTTGGAGGACCTGGACCTCTCCTACAACAACCTCGTCCAGGTCCCCTGGGACACCATCCAGCGCCTCAACAATGTCAACTCCCTCAACCTCGACCACAACTTGATCGACTACGTCCCCGAGGGGGTCTTCACCAACCTCCTGAAGCTGGCCCGCCTGGACATGACCTCCAACAAGCTGAAAAAGATCCCCCCGGATCCCCTTTTCCTCCGGATCCCCGTGTACGCAAAGTCCAAAGGCTCCCCGCTTTCCTCGTTGGTTCTCAGTTTCGGGGGGAACCCGTTGCACTGCAACTGCGAGCTGTTGTGGCTCCGGAGGCTGACCCGGGAAGACGATTTGGAGACCTGTGCTTCCCCGTCGGACCTCCTGGGGAAATACTTCTGGACTATCCCCGAGGAGGAGTTCATTTGTGAGCCGCCCGTTATCACCCGGCACACGGGGCACTTGGTGGTGACCGAGGGCGAGGCGGCCGTCCTTCGTTGCCGCGGAGCCGGCGACCCGGAGCCGTCCATCCACTGGGTGTCTCCAGAAGGCAAGGTGGTGGCTAACACTTCCCGGACCACCTTTTATGACAACGGCACCCTGGAGATCCTCATCGCCACGGCCCAGGACACCGGGGTCTTCACCTGCATCGCCTCCAACGCAGCGGGGGATGCCACCACCTCTATCGAGCTGCTGGTCAACCCTTTGCCTCACCTGTCCAACGGCACCGCCCCCAAAGTCCCCGCCGCTGCGGGGCCTTCCGACATCCTGACTTCGGCCAAGGCGATCCTCCCTCCCGGGGCTAATGAGACGGGGGCCTCTCAGGAGAAGGGGGTGGTGGCCTCGGAGGTGTCGTCCTCCTCGGCGCTGATCCGCTGGTACCCTCAGTGGCACATCCCTGGCGTTCGGATGTACCAGATCCAGTACAACAGTTCCTCCGACGACACTTTGGTATACAGGTTAGTGGCTCCGGATTTCAAAGTGGTGGGCACTCACGGGGAACGCGTGGGCACACCATGAAATGGCTGAGCGGTCGGGTTAGAACAGATAAAAGGAAGCCCTTCTTCATCCAGAGAGTGATGAACGTGTGGAATTCACGGCCACAGGAAGGGGTGGCTGCTACAAGCATGGATGGCTTCAAGAGGGAATTAGATAAACATATGGAGCAGAGGTCCATCTGTGGCTATGAGCCACAAGATATAGATAGGGACTCTCAGGCTGGGGCAAGGGATGCTCTGTCTTCTTGGTGCTTGGGGGGGGGGCAACAGTGGGAGGGCTTCTGGAGTCCTGGCCCCACTGCTGGACCTCCTGATGGCACCTGGTATTTTTGGCCACTCTGTGACACAGAGTGCTGGACTGGATGGGCCACTGGCCTGATCCAACACTGGCTTCCCTTATGTTCTTATGAATTGGAGAAACATACGGAGCAGGGGTCCATCAGTGGCTATTAGCCACAAGGTATAGATAGGAACTCTCAGTCTGGGGCAAGTGATGCTTTGTCTTCTTGGTGCTTGGGGGGGTGGCAACAGTGGGAGGGCTTCTAGTGTCCTGGCCCCACTGCTGGACCTCCTGAGGGCACCTGGTATTTCTGGCCATTGTGTGACACAGAGTGCTGGACTGGATGGGATTCCTTTCTGAGTAAGTCAGCAGAGTATTAAGAGACTGAGTCCATGGTGTGTATTAAAATATAAAAGTTTACTATAAACCTAACATGGGAAAAAGGTACACAGGATATAAAATAACAAAGAGCTAATATGTCTACATCCTTGCAGCTAAAAGGTAAAACGGGAAGAGCCAAATGGTGTCTCCTTCTCTAGTCAGAACAAAGAGAGGAAAGCGAAACCAATATGCTAAATACTTAGCACCTTGGTTTCCAATCAAACTAGCAAATTAGCTCCAAAGTTCCCAGGCATCCTATTGTCTAAACAGATTGGTTACAAACAAACATGTGACTTAACAAACATCATTAACCCTGTAAATACTGAAGTGTTTTGACTTGTAACACCCAACAATGGGCCACTGGCCTGATCCAACACTGGCTTCTCTGATGTTCTCTTATGTCTGGGGCAAGGGATTCTCTGTATTCTTGGTGCGGGGGGGGGGGCAAGAGTGGGAGGGCTTCTAGTGTCCTGGCCCCGCTGCTGGACCTCCTGAGGGCACCTGGTATTTTTGGCCACTGTGTGACACAGAGTGTTGGACTGGATGGGCCATTGGCCTGATCCAACATTGGCTTCTCTTATGTTCTTATGTGGGTCTTGGGCAATGTTCCTTTAAGCTGTGGAGTCTTGTGAGCAAAAATTCTTCTTTGTGAGCTACTGGCATTAAAGTTGTGAGCGAGCGATTTGGCTGCTGCATAAATTAGTTTGCTCTGTCTGGAGCCCTCCTTCCCGAGCGAAGAGAAAAATGTGTGAGCCGGAGGCTAAAAAACTGTGAGCTTGCTCACACTAACTAAGCTGAGAGGGAACACCGGTCTTGGGCATTTGGCGGGTGTTTGGCCGAGTAGCTCGTAGTGGGTGTTCGGGGCCAAAAAGGGCACCCATCTATTCCAGCATTCCATTTTCTACAGTGGCCAACCAGATGTTTTTGAGAAACCCAACAAATATCGCACAGAGAGTGTCGGTGCCCACACTATGACCCCCCAAGCAAGGGGCATTCCGACATACGCAGCCTTTGCATGTGGAGGTTTCATTCCAGCCTTTGTGGCCACCGGGTCGTTCTTCGTTATTCCCGCTAATCCCCCCTAAGAGTCTAAGCAACTCACACTAGTAACTATCGGGACACGTTTTACTTGATCCGCGTGTATATGCAGTGGAGAAGAAATGCCAATGATTAACTTAAATAGTCTCTGCTACTCAGTTCATTTCATCATGAAATAAAGAGAATCATGAAATAAAGAGAAGAAGGAACAACTCACAGCCCTCCCCCCCCTTTTTAAAAAAGACATTTGCTCAACCAGTTTGGTGTAGTGGTTAGGAGCGTGGACTCTAATCTGGGAGAAGCGGGTGTGATTCCCCACTCCTCCACGTGCAGCTGCTGGTGTGACCTTGGGTCAGTCACAAGTTCTCTCAGAGCTGTTCTCTCAAGGGCAGTCCTCGGGAGAGCTCTCTCAGCCCCACCCACCTCACAGGGTGTCTGTTGTGGGGAGGGGAAGGGAAAGGAGTTTGTGAGCCACTCTGAGACACCTTCGGGTAGTGAAGGGCGGGGTATAAATCCAATCTCTTCTTCTCCACCTCTTTCACATGCAGCTGCTGGTGTGACCTTGGGTCACTCACAAGTTCTCTCAGAGCTGTTCTCTCAAGGGCAGTCCTTGGGAGAGCTCTCTCGGCCCCACCTACCTCCCAGGGTGTCTGTTGTGGGGAGGGGAATGGAAGGGGATTGTGAGCCCCTCTGAGACTCCTTTGGGTAGTGAAGGGCGGGGTATAAATCCAGTCTTTTCTTCTTCTTGTGTGTGACGGGGTGGGGCTAGATTCTAGAAGGGTGAGGTCCCCAGAGGCAGGCCTGCACGGACCCCTTTGTGGGTCCCTTTCCATGTGGGTCGCCTTTCAGTGGGAAGAACGATGGCCTTCGCCTGGAGCCAGGGCCCCGGTGAGACCGAAGCTCGCGGCTGCTGCCCCCGGGCGCTTCGGTGCCTTTGCCCTTGTGGCAGGGAGAGGCAGCAATTCTCTTGTCACGATGAGCATTTGGGAAATATGCAGCGGAGGAGAGGGCGGAAGGAAGCTCTGTGTGGCATGGCACCACGGCCTCATGCACTTCCTCGAGGTCCTCGTTCCTGCCCCCCCCCCTGCGTTCCAAGCTGTGCCCAGTTCAGGAAACCAAATCTAATCAGGGATTCCCCTCTTGACTTTTTCGCCTGCGGTGGTGAAGGGGAAAGGGGCAGCCGGGCTCTACGAACGAGCTGGGAGGGAATCGTCTGGTGCAAACACCGGGCCAGATCTTGGAGGCCTGTCTTAGTTTCTTTGTCCTCCCAGCGCCCGGGGAGCCCCGACACAGACCCTGCTGCCCAGCTCGTGTGAAACGGCCACCGGGTTAATTCACTGGAACCTCTTTCCTTAATCCACCGGAACACAAGCTGAACCGTGAGACGCGATTTCACGTGCTGATTTTCTGCAGATCAGGGTGATGTTAAAGGCAGGGGAACATCAGAAGAGCCTTGCTGGGTCAGACCAACAGTCCATCTAGTCCAGCATTCACACAGTGGCTAAACCAGTTCCTTTGCACTGCCAACAACGGGACATAGAGGCCGAGGCCGTCCCCTGATGTTGCCTCCTGGCACTGGGGTTCAGAGGATTAGTGCCTCTGAATGTGGCGGTTCCCTTTGGCCACCATAGTTAGTAGCTGCTGATAGACCTCTCCTTCCTGAATCGGTCCCATCCCCTTTTAAAGCTGTCTACACCTGTGGCCATCACTACATCCTCTGGCAGCGAATTCCACATTTGAATCACATGCTGTGTAAAGAAGTATTTAAGGGCATCAGAAGAGCCCTGTTGGATCAGACCAGCAGTCCCATCTAGTCCAGCATCCTGTCTCATCCAGTGGCCAACCAGTTCCTTTGGACAGCCAACAACAGGACATAGAGGCCGAGGCCTTCCCCTGATGTTGCCTCCTGGCACTGGGGTTCAGAGGATTAGTGCCACTGAATGGGGAGGTTCCCTTTAGCCGCCATAGTTAGTAGCTGCTGATAGACCTCTCCTCCCTGAATCCGTCTGATCCCCTTTTAAAGCTCTCTTCATCTGTGGCCATCACTACATCCTCTGGCAGCGAATTCCACATTTGAATCACAGCATCCCATCCCACACAGTGGGCAACCTGTTCCTCTGGAGGGCCAACAACAGGGCAGAGAGGCCGAGCCCTTTCCCTGAGAAGGACCTCAGAAGAGCCCTGCTGGTTCAGACCAATAGTCCACCTAGTCCAGCCTCCTGCCTCACACAGGGGCCAGCCAGTTCCTCTGGAGGGCCAACAACAGGGCAGAGAGGCCAAGGCCTTCCCCTGAGAAGGACATCAGAAGAGCCCTGCTGGATCAGACCAGAGGTCCATCTAGTCCAGCCTCCCGTCTCACACAGGGGCCAACCAGTTCCTCCGTAGGGCCAACAACAGGGCAGAGAGGCCGAGGCCTTCCCCTGAGAAGAACCTCAGAAGAGCCCTGCTGGATCAGACCAATAGCCCATCTAGTCCAGCCTCCCGTCTCACACAGGGGCCAACCAGTTCCTCTGGAGGGCCAGCAACAGGCCACAGAGGCCGAGGCCTTCCCCTGATGTGGCCTCCTATTCCTTTTGTCCATCCTGAACCTACTGACCATAAGCTTCACTGGATGCCCTCGAGGTCTAGTATTTTGGGAGAGGGAGAAAAAGTTCTCTTGGTCAGCTCTCTCCACCCCGTGCATAATTTTATAAACCTCTGTCACATGTCCCCCCCCCCCTTAAGTCGTCTCTTTTATAAACTAAAAAGTCCGAGAGACTCTTCAGCTGTTCCGCATAGGGAAGGTGCTCCAAACCCCCTAATCATCCTGATTTGCGCAGGAGCAGGCCAGATTGTGTTTTTCCTGAGCAGCTGGCAAGCGGAGCCCGTGGTCCGGGCAGTCTCTTTCAAGTTCAGCGCCGCTGTACAAGATGGCGGAAGGAGCCGTCCTCTCGTTTGAAGAAGCGAGGGTCCTTGCTTGCAGCGGCGTGGCTTCGAAATGCCTATGCAGCTGTTGTGAATTCTGTGCGCCATCTCATTATCGGTTGTGGATTCTGATGGATTAAGGGAAGCAACTTGAGTGAATCCCGCTCCGCAACGCCCTCGCCTCCCTCCTGGCATCTCTCCTGCGGGGGTTTTGCAGCCTCCTGCAGGTATGGGGGACAACCCCCTCCCCAGTTTAGCTGACTTTCCCAGAAACTCCCCCCACCCACCCACTCACGGTGCCATTTCAACCTTGACTCTCTGCCACGCCCGTGAAGGCGCGATGATTACCCATAATGCCTCGGATGTGCGGCTCTCCTGGCCTTTTGAAATCAGGCTCGGATAATGTTGCCTTTTTTACCTTCTGAAATTCTCCTCTCTGGAGAGCAAGGGAGAATAATTTATAAGCTGCTGGAGCAGAAGACTCACACACGGTGATCAGTGGAAGCTGGGGGGGGGGTTTTGTCCTTTTCATCTCTTGCACATCCTTGGGACTCTGCTGAGTTATCCTTGCCGGGGGGAGGGAGGGAGAGGAGGGGGGCTGGGATGCCGGCGAGTTGGCTGAGGTCGACGGGCGGGCCCGAGAGCGCGTGCTGCTGCGATTCGGCGAGGTGGCGACCAGAGTTGCAGAATGGGGCGCCAGGTGCAGAATCGCCATTTCCTAGAGAATCTCTGTTTATCGTCTTGCAATATTCCGCAAAGGTGACTTCTCTCGACTTTGTGGTTCCAGAGATTCAACTCGAGCGGGTGAAGGTCGTGATGTTTGGTGACGTTGCGGGCGCCTCGGGGACGGCACGGAAGCTTTTTAGTGGTGGGGGCGGCAGCGGCGCTCATGCCCGGCAGGACTGCGTGCGCCTTCCCGGCTATTAGCAGAAGCGAAATAAATTATGCAAAGTGAGGGTAATCATGCAAATGAGCTTGATTTGCGGCATTCGATACAGGTCACTGAATCGAGGGTCTTCCTTGTTGCGTTTGGGTCCCCTTGCCACAGGGATTTTTTAAAATCTTCATGTGGAGTTCACACGGCATCAGCGAAGGGCGATGTTCCCTGAGAGGGGGCCGGCAAAGACCGTCTCCTTTAACAGCCCGAGGTTGCCAACTGGCCTGGAGCAAAGAAAAAATGCCTTGTCCCTTTGACAGAGGGTTATGTCTGTGGAGGAGAATTCGGTTGGGTATTTCTCACACTTGCCATCTGCGGTGGTACAAAGTCCAGGAACAGCTGCAATCTCACGATTCTGGGGCATTAGATCAGCTCTCAGGATGTAAGTTTGGTGTAGCGGTTAAGTGTGCGGACTCTAATCTGGGAGAACCGAGTTTGATTCCCCACTCCTCCACTTGCACCTGCTGGATGACCTGGGGCAAGCCTTAGTTCTGACAAGAGCTGTCCTTGAAAAAGAGCAGTTTCTGTCAAGAGCTCTCTCAGCCCCGACTACCTCACAGGGTGTCTGTTGTGGGGAGGGGAAGGGAAAGGAGTTTGTCAGCCGCTCTGAGACACCTTTGGGTAGTGAAGGGTGGGGTATAAATCCAATCTCTTCTTCTCTTCTGCTTCTAAGTGGTGGAGTTCCCCTCTCTTTATGAAGCTGAGCATGTCCCCCCCCAAAATTAAATTTGCATTATATTTAAATCTGAAGAATGAGCACTGCCCGCCTTCACCTGTGTTTCTGTGTGATTTCCTGAAGAATCATCAGGAAGGAGGCCCAGGGCAGAGACTCATGGGAGATGCGACAAGCAACCTCTGTTGAGGGAAGGTCCTCCTCGGCACCTCAGCTTTGCTAGCGACTGAACTGTCTGGTCGCAACCAATGCGGGGTAACCCTCCCACAGTGGAGGCTGAGTGGAAGGAGGCAGGGTGGAAACGGTAACTCATGCAGAGTCACAGTAGGCAACCTCCTTTTGGGTTTGCGGGTCACTGGAGCCCCTCATGAACCGGTTTACTTAGAAGGGCGCTGTCCCTGGCACAAGTTGGCGAATTAGTGGAAGAGGATGTCGCTTCCCATTGATGTAATCTTCCTGGCACCATCTCATAAGAACATAAGAGAAGCCAGTGTTGGATGAGGCCAAAGGCCCATCTAGTCCAACACTCTGTGTCACACAGTGGCCAGAAATACCAGGGGCCATCAGGAGGTCCAGCAGTGGGGCCAGGACATTAGAAGCCCTCCCACTTTTGTCCCCCCCCAAGCGCCAAGAATACAGAGCATCACCTGCCCCAGACTGAGAGTTCCTATCTATACCTTGTGGCTAATAGCCACTGCTGGGCCTCTGCTCCATATGCTTATCTAATTCCCTCTTGAAGCTGTCTATGCTTGTAGCCGCCACCACCTCCTGTGGCAGTGAATTCCAAGTGTTCATCACTCTTTGGGTGAAGAAGGACTTCCTTTGATCTGTTCCAACCCGACTACTCAGCCATTTCATTGAGTGCCCAGGAGTTCTTGTCTTGTGAAAAAGAGAGAAAAGTCCTTCTTTCTTGACCTGCTCTATCCCAGGCATAATGTTGTCAACCTCGATCATGTCACCCCTCAGCCGTCGTTTCTTCAAAGAGCCCCAAGCGCTTTAATCCTTTCTTCATAGGGAAAGTGTTCCAACTCTTTTATCATTCTACTTTCCTGCACTTTTCCCAGTGCTAGAATATCCTTCCTGGAGTGTGGTCCCTGGAAACAGGAAACAGGTTGAAGGAAAATACGTGGGTTAGAGTTGCCCTTCAGGTGGCGGTGCTAAGGGGCAGTGTACTCGGTACATGCTCAGGGTGCTGCTGTCTGCTTCAGGTTTAGTTCTTGGGTGGGTGGGTCCCCCCCCCCAATTACCAATCCAATTACCAATATTGCCTGCCTATTAACAAATGGATTCTGCTCTTCTTCCAAAATGCTCAGAATGGCACAGGAAGTTCTTCCTTCCCCCATTGTATCTTTACCATCACTCTGTGAGGTAGGTCAGGCAGAGAGAGAGAGAGAGAGAGAGAGAGAGAGAGAGAGAGAGAGACCCCTGCTCAAGGGCACCCAGCTTTTGTTTTAAGGCTGGGTTGGAGGAAGAGTGGACTAGATCCCTGCCCCAGGGAGATTGCAGTTTTCATTGAATGAGCACAGCAGGGGAGGCTAGGGGGTGGGAAGGAGGCAGAGGCTG